>NW_020884937.1:3032453-3034953 GCF_003945725.1 Corapipo altera
TTTCCTTTTTTTCCTTTCCTTTTTTTCCTTTCCTTTTTTTCCTTTCCTTTTTTTCCTTTCCTTTTTTTCCTTTCCTTTTTCCTTTCCTTTTTCCTTTCCTTTTTCCTTTCCTTTCTTTTTTCCCTCTCCTCTCCAACCCTCTCCTGTCCTTTCCCTTTTCCTTTTTTCCTTTCCTGAAGTTTCCTTTCCATGGCACAGAAGGAAAGTACCTGGCTACTTCCCAGACATGGTGAATATTAGAATTAACTTCATTAACATCCAAGAACCTCCACCAGCCTCGCTATGCAGAGATTGGCCCCTGCCCCTTGGATTTTTAGGGCTGATACGATCATTCCTAGATGACTTTTCCTGAAACTGCAGTCCCTGTGAGGAAAGCAGAGGAGGGGGAGAAAAAAAAAAAAAAAAAGGCAACTCAGGACAATTTGTGTCCATTTGCAGATCTGTGGTTCGACACCCCAGCTCATTCTCTCCTTCCTAATTGCTGCTTTCTTCTCTTCCCGGGCTCCTTTGTTTCTCTCTGCAAGCAGCCACAGCTTTCAGATGTTTTCGGGTCGTTCCTCCAATGCGCTGCAACGCTAATTATTCCTCCTGCCCCTAATTCAGTTTTCCATATCGGCCCCAGCCACGCAGGCCACATCCCACACTCGATTCCCGGGATAAACCCTGCCCAGAACAACCCGGAGCTGGGGGATCCCCATCCCGGAGATCAAACCACCGCCTCTGTCGCCTCCTAATTGCTCTGTCTTAATTAGAGTGTTCCCAGACCTAAACCTGGTGCTGCCACGTCCCAAATCCTCCCCACGAACGCTTTGGAACGGTGAATATAACACCGACAATCGCCGAAATTCCTTTTCCTGGCGTTCATTACGGCTCATCCGCAGCGCCCAAAACATTTTTAAGTGGAAACTACTCGAAAGACTTCCCGGTTGATGAATGATTCGTGAAAAACTCTCTCTTGGAGAAGTGACCACTGCAAGGATCGGTGCTGATGTCACGCAGCAGCTCCCATTGAGAAAAACCATTGAAAACGGGCCAAATCCCTCCGAACTGTTAAATCTCTTTTAATTTCTCCTCTTTTGTGCGGAGAGGAGCTGTGGGGGTTTTGTTTGTTTGTTTATTTCCCTCTTGCGGGGAGTGAGTTTTAATTTAATTTGCATGTTGGGTTTGCTGCTCTTTTTGTGTTGCTTTTAATGTATTCAGAGCGTTTGGGGAGCCTGAGGTTTGGAGGCAGAGCAGAGTGAGATTGTTTTCATTGATGGATGTGGCTTTGAGGAGAGAAATTAAAAAGTTGGGGGAAAATAAATTGCACGAGCGCCAGCACAGGGAAAGAAGAGGATGATTTTTTTTTCCCCTGGAAAAATCAGCAAAAACCTGTCTTCCTCCTTTTTTTTTTTTTTTAATGACATCTATTTTAATAAAAATAATTGCAGCAATGGCAAGAAAAAAAAAAAAGAAAAAAAAAACCCAAAAAAACAAAACTAGGCAGGGATTAAGGTAGATAAGTCCCAGGGAAAGATTAATCAGAAGGATGCATGGAGACATGCAGCTCCCATCCAAAAATACCCGGGAAAATTAATATAAAGGGGATTATGCAGAGCTTTCCATGGACAATGTTGGACCATGTATTTTCGGATGGTGTTTTGCATCCCGAGGGCTGTCCATGAGGATGAGGGTGTATGGGATGGGGATACATGGATGGAGTATAGTTTCTGATATATAAACCAGTTTTTCTCCCATATCCCTTCTTCCCTCTCCCCTGCCCACCTCCAGATTGCTTCTTTCCAAGGTGACATTCCTTATTTTTTCGTTTTAAAGCCTGAAAAGAACGAAGTGTTACCAGGAGGAGGTTTCCTGCAGGCTGGAGGAGGAGGTGATAATGCTCAGGATTCTTTGCTAAGGGCCCTTGTCTTTCCTTAAAAGAGGATTTAGTATTTTTCAAGGGGGTTACAAAAAAAACCCCAAACAGATGTAGGAAGGTTTTTCCCCGGGCAGGAAAGGGATCTAATGGATCTAATCAGATTTTGCCACCCGGAGCTGCTGAGCTTTGGGGTGGTGAAAACACCGGCACCCAGAGCCACCCTCACAAACCCTCTGGTTTTTGGGATCGTGTGGTCAAACCCAGCCTTGCCTGTCAAAACGAAAGAGGAGGGTCCTCAAAAGCGGCCTCGGGGGTGTTTGTTTTGTTTTGTTTTGTTTTGTTTTTCTCTCCACTCCCTCCAAAAAGTGCGCGTTTAGAAAGTGGATCTGTCACCCTGCCAGGGGGAGCATCTGGGAGGAGAGAGGGGACCGGGGATGCTTGGAGCAGGGAAAGGTGATGCTTGGAGCGGGGTGATGCTCAGAGATGCCCAGACGAGGGTCAAACGTCTGCCTTTCCCGCTTCATGCCACCCTTGCTCCTCCGGGAATTCCTGGAGACAATGCGAGCCGCCCCCGGCCGATGAAAGGCTTCCGTCCCGCTGGGGCTTCGGGGAGATAACCCCGACAAAACCCTCCCGAGCTCC
>NW_020884937.1:3037453-3050426 GCF_003945725.1 Corapipo altera
TCCTCTCCAACTGTCTCCTCCACCATCGTGCTTTCCATCTGAGGTCATGGGGGAATGTCCCAGAGAAACACTTGCACCACCTTTGGTGGTGTAACATTGCTCCTGGCCCTTTTCAAGCGGAAAAACATCCTTGGGTCTTTCAGGACAGATGATAAGAAGATTGTCTTCTAAGGAATCCTATCCTGGAGATCCCTCAGACATTAGCTCATGACTTTACACCCATTTCCCCAGTTAGTCAAACCTCAGCACCACTACCAGGAAAAGTGGCTGGTGCCTTGAAGACTTCTTTGCCCATTTTTAGGTGTCATACACAAGTATCACCTCACTGAACAGCCACATCCCGTGGATACTCAGGAGAGAACACCCAGCACTGTCCATCAGGTGCTCCATGACTCTCCCTGCTGTGATTCCCACTCCCAGCCCCTCCTCAGCACCCCTTGTTGGGCACCTGAGCTCAGGATGAGGGAGGAACACCTGGGTGGGGCTGAGCAGGAGTGACTGATGGTGTTTATTGGAGCAAAACCTTCTCAAGGACATGTCCCATCCTGGTAACACTCAGCCTTCCTCATCACAAGCTTGGAGATCAGACCAGGAGGATCTCAGATCCTTCCCAAAGTGCCCTGTTTCTTGTGGGCGTCTCTAACTGCCCTATTTTGTCTTGGATACAAGTTTTGGAGCTCAGGAGGCTTTTGGTTGATCCTCCTGAGCTGTAGGATGCTCATATAACTGCTACAGCCCGGGCTGAAGATATTGCAGAACGGGAGACAATGTGTCCTAAACTTGGCTTTATGCCTGGATTAGAAATTAAAGGCAAATAAGGCAACCTAAACCCTGGAACTGCATCAAAGGCAAATCCAGGCTAAATGGGGAGGATCCAATTTCACAGTTGGGTTTGTTAAAGAGGTGGGTGGTGGTTGCTGGTGGTGCACACGTCCCTTTATTAACAATTTAAAAATGAAAGGTCCCTGCCTGGAGATACCTGGAGGATCAGACCTTTTTCTGGCTGCCTTGCCACAAGTGATCCTTGCTCGTGGAAGGTCCTTCTTAAACCCAGCAGAGCTACTCCACCCACATGGAGCATCCTGGTTAAGCAGAATATACCAGCAAAGATGACAGGAAAAGTGAAAGGACAGCAAGAAGTACTTGGCAGTCCCAGCACAGCAGAAATAATCTGACAAATCTTTCTTTTTCATAGATATCATTCATCTCTTTGCTCACACAAACATGTTTTTCATTTGGGATGGCTTCTGGATTTTGCTGGAATCAATTAAACTCCAGCCTATGTCCCTTGCACTGAGCCCCAGCTTTCCCTGAAGCTGGTTAAGGATGACGATTTGCAGAGGAGAATTTGACAGATGATTTCTTTTTTCTTGGCTACAAATCTCAATATCATCATTAATGGATAATCATTAAAGCAAGAGTTAGTAGAGCTTCCACTGACAGAGTATTTTGCTTACAGATTTCCCTTTGTATAACCTCAGAAAAAGTTTAATACTTTCACTCAAAGACTTTTGTATGTGTTTGTTTGCACGAATTATTAAAGATAATTCTCTGCCTACATCGACATCAGGATGAACAAACATGATTTGCATTTATTTTTGTGTGTGTCTTTGTGTGTTGAATTATTACTACTTTTTGCCTGCATATTTTCTTGCTTATGGTGAATTATTAGTACCCTGCAGACCTTTTATATCTGGACTTGCCCTGGTGTTTGCATCCTCAGCCACGTGAAAAACGTGTGAAAAGACGCAGAAAACCCCTCTTCACCAGGTTTTTAGTGCTCAGAACCAGGTGGGACAAAAATCCCATGTGAATCCAGCACGAATCACTTCTGAGCCGTCACGATTTTTAAACAGATCTGAGGATTTTAGTGTGGAAATGCCCAGAGATTTTGGGCTACTCGGCGAGGGCGGCGCCGGGCTCCGCGACAGGCAACGGTCCCGGAAACAAAAGGAGGTAATTAAAATACATTTGCCAGAAAAGAGCCCAGATTTCCCATGCAACGTGCAGGACTCGACACACAAGCAGAGCTTTTCCTTTCTGTGCTCCCCTCGGCTCCTTGGTTTTATCATCTCTCAGTCAGAGGCAAAGCAAGACAATAGACATTCTTTGAGAAGCTCACTACGGGGGGACACGACGCCCGAGGTCTGGTGGTGCCAGTTTTTACATCTCCTTAGGACTTGTCTTCGTGGCAAATGTGACCAGAATAGCTATTTTGGAATTAGCTCTCTGAGGTGCCACTGTTCCAGAGGGAAAGAGATTTTATTCCAGATGAATTGCCCCCGTTGAGGAAAGCGCTTCTTTCGCAGCTGAAGTGGGTGTGTCGAGAACAGCACATGGGAACATTGGGAGATATCTGATACCAGGAGGGTCAGATGTGATGTGGCCACGTTAAGGCCATGCTCAGATCATGTTCTGAACTGCAGCATCATGTAGCAAAAATAGGGTATTCCTCCTTAAAATCATGCTGCCTAAAATACACCATCCAGCGTGAGCTTCCCACCTTGTTTCCCTCTCCAGTTACTGGGATGAGAGGACCCTCCAGGAAGCTCTTGGTCTCTGCTGTCTCAGGTGACTTAGGGTGGATGAACTTCTTTGCATACACCTTTATCCCTTTGCCAGTTAGAAAGGAAGCCAAAATTCAGAGCTTAATCTACATTTGTGAGAATGGCAATGCAACAAACCCTTCTTCAGGTGATTTCTGTTCTCAGCCACGAGGTGGGACTTGTCCCACCAGTTCAGATCAGGCACCTGTCACCTTTTCAGGGTGAACACATGTCAGACAAAATTGGTTGCAGTGATAAAGGCTGAAGATGCCAGCAGGTCACCCGTGGACCAAACCTTTTCACCTGAGTTCTGTTTGATAACTGGACTTGGAAGTTCCCACCTTCTCATTAATTCCCCCACCCTGTTACCTCTTGCCAAGCACATTTTGTGTGGCTCAGCTCCCACCACCTGCATATTCTGAGCTAGATTTAAAGTGTTTTTAAGTGGATCCATTGCTTTTGGTTCCCTTGGGAAGCCTCCACTGCTTGGCAGTGACCTGCCTGCAGGAACATCCATCCTGTCTGTGGTGGAGGTGATGGTTCTTTTTTCTGTCAGCCACAGGGAATGACAAAAGAAAACAACATATGATGTTCAGGCAGCATCAGAAAGCATCTCTGAGCCACAGAGCCTCCGTATCAACCACTCCAGAGGAGAGATGCCTGCACAGGTTTTATCAATTTGATGAAAAATAAGTAATCTGAGCTTTTGATGGGGGAAGAAAATCAGGATGTTCTCCTCTAGGCAAGTATTGCTGGGAAAAGTGGTCAGGCCCTTGGTTTTGTGGTGAAAGATGTTCCATGAATTCAAGGGAAAATCAAAGCTACAACGAACACAAGCCATTCAGAGTTTGTGGGGAGGGGGAATATCTTTTATTAGGCCATCAGATACAACTGGAGCAGAGAAATGTGCTCCTGGGTACACAAGGTCTTCCTCTTGTCTGGATTAGACAAAATTAGGAGAGGTCAGACAAATGAAGGGAGTGGATTAGGTTGTGCCCTGTGGTGGTGAATGGTTTGCAGCCTCCCAGCTGAGCCTTATCTCACCAAGCTCTGCTCAGAATGAACCTCAGGGGCATTTTCCAGCTGCAATCACTTGGACAGGTTGGCCTTACCTGGGAGACAATTCCTAAGGAATTCCAATGGACAACTCTGGAGAGCAAGGGCTGCAGGGTCAGGGTGTTGCAAGACCAATTCTCTACCCAATATGTGGATCAAATGTTGGCAAAAGGGCTCTTACAAGAGTTGGTTTGAGAGACTGGCCCTTGGGATGCAGGGATTCCACCTCCACGTTGCAGGTGCAACCTTGGGGAAGTTATTTGCTGTGGGACCCATCTCACAGTTTCTATCAAAAATCAATGTCTAATTCAAGGTAGTCTTTCACCTTCCACAGTTAATTAGAGAAGTCTGGTTGTCTAGAGGGTGATTTATGCCATCCATGTCCCGGGCAGAGCGAGGCTGTAAGCTCAAGGTGTGGGAAACCAGCCTCATTCCAGTAGGCTTTCCAGGATGAGACATGTCCATCTGTCTGTCCCAAAGGCAGCAAGAGACCTGAGATCTTAATTTGAGGAGACCAACTCACCTTTTGGTTATTTTGTACTTCTGCTCCTCACCTGTAAAATGAAGATTAGTGTCCTCTGCTCCATCACAGGGAAGGTGTGGATGGAGATGTGTTATAGACCATGAGGGGGTGTGTGCTGTGGTCACACAGCTGAATCTGTGGCTTCCCCATCCCTGGAAGTGTCCCAGGCCAGGTTGGATGGGGCTTGGAGCAACCTGAGATAGTGGAAGGTGTCCCTGTCCATGGCAGGGGGTGGAAGTGGATGATCTTTAAGGTCCCTTCCAACCCAAACCATTCCATGTTTCCACGATCCAACGAAAATAAAGTGCCACCACTGGGAGGCATCACTGGCAGGAGGGTTTAGTTGCAGTCATGGTTTTGGTGAGGAAATGGGCCTGGACCTGGATTCCTGCTCAGGACAAAGTGCTCCAACTTGCCTGAAGCAAAATCACCTCGAGGAATTTCTGCAGTGGTGTAAACCATGGACAACAGCTGTCACTGGGTGATGCTCAGTGTGACCTCAAGAGCAGGTCTGTCCATCACTGTGCTGTCACTCTTGGCCTCCTGGACCTGACTGAAGTGCTGACCTGAAAACCTTGTCCAAGGTACAGGAGCAAAGAGTGCATGGCACTGTGGAAGTAATTTTGGGGGTGGCAACTTCACAGCCTGCAACAGCCATTGAAGGTCCATGTACCTTAAATTCCATAGCAAAACAGGGATAGTGGTAGTGACCAGCTCTGTGCTGTCCTTCAGTTTTTGGGGTACCAGGAACCATGGAAAAACCTTGTAGTGTGGGGCAACAATCCAGAATTAACCTCATTTTGTCATTTTTTTTTTCTTGCCTTTTATTTCATCTTCTGAGTAGAAAATTCCAGATCAAATTCCTCTCCCAGTGATTCCTCAGGTTCAGAGTCTGGAGGGATTTACAACCAGCAAAGGTGTGTCTTGATGGAGACATCAATGCCTCAGCTCTCACACTCAAAGATCTTGAGAAGGTTTCTGCACTGGTCATGCAGTGGAGAATTAGGAGGATTCTGCAGGAATCTCCTCTAAAGTTATGTTCCAAATCCTAGTTTTAAGGCTGTAACTATTCTCTCTTGGTCAGATTTTGCCTTGGAGGACTGCAGGGATCAACCAACCCTTTTCCCCACCTGGATCTCTGCTGCCAAGTGCAGAAGAGCTTCTTATGAAGCCTGGTGGGAGGAAACCTTTTTGCCCATATTTGGTTTAGAAAATGAGAAATCGAGACTGGATTCACTACCCTTTGGATGTCCTCTGAGATGACATGAAAGAGGGTTGGGATGAGAAACACAGGCTTGAAGCCAGGACCAGAACTCGTAAGATTTTGCTTGTATTCCCTGTTTCTCCCCAACCACCCTCTGAGACTTTTTTATTCTTCTCTAAATAGATTTCACATTATTTATCCTTCCTGTCTATTTAGGACATCCATGGGGCACAGGATGCCCATCACTCTGTACCTGCATGGTTGTGGTTGTGCCATAAAAGAAATAAAAATTTAAAATTAACTTTCTTGAGGCCTTTCTGGCAGAAAGGCTCCCTGGCACCGACTACCTTGAGCATCTTTGCTGCACTGAGGCTCCTCAGAGACACTTTCTTATGGAGGCAACCTCCCCTTTCCAAAAACACGTCCCCAAAGACACGTTTTCTGCAATCCGCCTGCAGAAAATTATTTAACCACCAGATGTCTCTCCACGCTCCCCTGGCGAACAAGGACGTTAAAACTGAGACTCGCGTCGTGTGGAAAAAACGCTCATTTGCAGCTTTTAACTCTTGTCTTTGTGAAACAAGAAGCGTGGAGTTGGTTTTTCTCCACATCGAGAGATAACTCTGCTTCAGGGGTGGGGTTTGGGGCATCTCCGTGGGTTGAGAGGGCTGGAATAAATATTCTCTGGAGCTTTACAAATCAAGGGGGTTTGCCTGCCGTGGCAGCAGTGCTAAGAAGGTCACTTGGGAGCTCAGAGGAGCTTTAATGAGGGGGTTTCAAAATGGAAAGTGTCTAACATGGAGTGGAGCAGTCAAAGAAGAACATCCAACCATGAATTTAGAGCGTGGAGAACATGCTTAGAGAGGACATGTCCCATTTTCAACTCCTGCTGTTTCTCCAAACTGCTGATTCCCAAGGTTTTCATCCTTTGGATACCCAAGACTCAAACGGTCCGAAGTCTGAAACAACTTTTGCCTCCTACTCATTTTGAGGATTTTACAGTCAGAGACCATTGTTGTCAACTTGACACTTCAGAATATTCCACACAAAAGTGGGAATTGCACATGGAATTGCACATTTTTGAGATTAAGAGGTCCTGAAATAAGTAGGTGCAACTTCCTCTGTCCCTACAAATCGTGACTTACTTAGGTTTCCAATGGGACAGATCATTTTATTCTGCTTGTTAGCCAATCCACAGCAGGTCAGGAAAGAAATGTCCCAAAGAATTTTCTCTTTTCCCGCAGGACATCCCCATTTTTCTTTAAAAAACTGCAGGACAAGCTGAGTTTGTTTCCCTTGTGGAGCTACAGCCCCTTTAAATTTACCCTTCCAAGTCACCCCCAGCTTGGATTTACAACCAGTTCCCAGATCTGCCAGGAAGCCTTTGCCTTGAGAAAGTGAAAGACAAGAGCTCTGATGGCTTTGGACCTGAAAGAGGAGCCCACTCCCCACCCCTGGAATACTCTGGAAGAGTCAGCAAAGTGAGTTTGGGTTTGAACACCTTCAAGGTTTGACTCTTCCTCGCAGCCACAGAGTCGAAATCCAGCTGAGTCAACTCAAACCTTTTGTGCTTCTTCAGCAGCTGAGCAGAGTCTGTTCAGATTAATCCCATTAAGGGTATTTTGTTTCGTGGTCTGGACAGACACTGAGGCCATTTTTTGGTCAGAAATGAAGTTTGCTTTGGTGTCTTCCCCTACAAGTTTCTCCCTAGTTAGAAGTGACCTTCACTCTTCATGTCCTGTGATTATCAAGACCTTTTCCTTCTCATGGAAAGCATTGTAGACTTCTCAGGAAGAACTGCTTTTGGGCTGAGAGCTGACATGAGGGAAACTTTTGGTGCCAAAATTTAATTAACCCATCCAAAAAAAAAAATAAAAATTGAAATAATGTGCTTTTTTTTCTTAGCATTTAATACCTTTCTTTTGGTACATTTTCTATTTTCTACCACACAGCCGAGATCCCTGCAAATTCGAGGCGAGGCTTGCAATTTTGGGAAGGTTTCATCAGCCCTAATTTGCACCTCTAAAAGTGAGATGCCCAGGTCCAAGTTAGTCAGCCCGGGCTTGCTTTGTGGTCAAGGGAGAGGAGAGTCACCCCCAGGGGGAGATTCATCTCTTAAAACAGACACCTGAGGTTGGTCGTGCAAAGCACTTGCTGGACATGTCCCACTCTCTCTCTTGGCTGGAAAGGCTTGTCAGACTTTTTTTAAGGTGAGGTGAAATGACCTCTTTGTCTGCTGCCTTCATTTTCTTTTTTTTTTTTTCAGTCAGATTGAGAAAATAAATCACCTTTTTCTGAAAGTCATTCCTCCCCGAAGTGCTGAAGGAATATTAGTCCCTCCCGAATTTGTTTCACGTTGATGAGTATAGGGGTGGGATCAGACAGGAGGTTGTGTTGAGCCCGTATCCTGCCTGAAGAGCAGAAGAGGACAGACCCAGGGTGATAATTCCACTCCCAGCAACGCCCAGCTGCGATTTCTGATGGAAGAATTTTGTCTTTCAGTGTAAAAACCCCTCTTGTATCTTCCTTTGCCCAGTTGCTCTTTAAACTCAGGTAAATTTAAATGCCCACAGCTCCCCGTGGCAGCGATTTCTACCATCAAACAACACCCCACGAGAAAAAAAACCCTATTTTTTGTTGTTTTCACCCTGCTAATCGTGTCTCCCAGGTTTAATATTCTGAGAAATGGTGGATATTTGTTCCATATTCACCTCCCAGCCCCGCTGTCTCCCAAAGCCTGGCTGCCCCAAGGATTCCTTTGGCAGATTGTGCCATCTTGCACCACCCAGCCCGTGCTTACAGAGCAGTTCCCACCTTCCTCCTGGCCAGCAAGGTCTAACCACACGCTTGATGACCCAGCAGGACATTTAAGTTTTTTTTATTGGCTTGTGCTAATTGCAAGCCACAAGTGAAAAAAGGTAATTTCCTTGGCATTACATAATTTGAACGATGCTAAGAAGTGGGCCTGACTTTTCTCTGCTTAACCCAGGTATTTTACTGTTAATAATTTGATGCTTTTTCTGCTTTTAGATGACTTGCAGGACGTCAGCTTGGTATGTACAGCTGTGTGGCCTCCTTGGGTATGATTGTTTTACACTAAAACTGGCTCAGGCAGCCCACAGCAATGGTCAGGAGCTGGTTTTATTTATCAGCATCGCTGTGGATGCAACCAGAGTTAGATAAAACCTGCTCACTTGAACTGGAGGTTCTTCGGGACAGGGCCCCACCACCTTGCTGTGTATTTGTGCATCACCTCTCACTGGGGGTGGTCTCCAGGTCTGATGAGCCCAGAGATCCCATCACAAGACGAGGATTATCAGTAGGACCAAGACTATCCCAAAAACAATGACACCTGGATCTCACTGTTTGATATTTAGGATATCAAAACATCCTAATTGACGGGCAGGAAAAGAATTCACCCAGGTTGCACAGCCAACCTTTTGCTGGGGTTTTATTCCATATTTGGAGTGTGTCTGCTGCCTTTTAATGTGCAACCATCCTCTCCTTGGCAGCAACAACTTCTGAGGTGTGTCCAGCAGTGCCTGCCACACTGTAGCAGCAGCTGGGCAGCCAGGGAGCTTATTCAGAGCTCTTGAGGACCACTCAATTATCACTCATTAACAAGCCTAAAGGTGAGCTCCTTGCCAGCCCTCTGTGTGCCAATCTCCTTCTGGCTGACTGTGGTGCTTGGAGGGTGGTGTTCCCACTCCATGGTTGAACCAGGAACAAGTCTCCTTGTTGATTTAGCTGCTCATGTCAGCCACAGTCCTTCCCTCACCCACTCCAGGGCTATTTACCCATCCTGCCCTCTCCACTTCACTGAGACACTGTATTGTCCCAGCTGACACTGTGGAAAGCCTGAAGGAGAGAAATCCCCTGCAAATTCCTGTCCTGGGATAGCAACATGGAAGATAAAACCACCTGTAGGTGTTTGAAGGGGCCGTGTCTCGTCTTATTCCACGTGCAAACAGGTAAGTCTTTGTCAAAAAATTCCCCCATATTCATTCCCATCAGCCAGACAAAGGCTCCCGTGTGGCCTCTGCTGTCAGCTTGGGTCTCAGGAGTGAGTAGGACCCAAGTTGCTTCATTTCTGAGGGCACCTGGAATTCAGGTGTGTTGCCTTTGAGGGAGCAGGGTGAGGAGCAGAAATTCCAAAGGAAGCGTTTCCCCCCGCCCTGGAAAGCAGCAGTTTGTTGAAAGCAGAATTCCGGCGAGGTTGCTCAAGACTAGGCTGGAGTTATCAGGCACCTGGAGACAGCTGGTGACTCAGTCAGGATATGGGCTGTAGGTTCAAGTCTGTCTGATAGGGAAGGGAGGCTTGCAGCTGGATATCCATATGCTGCCATAAAGACCTCGACATTCCCAGGATGACAGACACTTCCTGCATAATCCGACTGCATTGATTAGGACAGAACAAACAGGTTCAAGGCTCTCCTTGGATGCCTCCACGGAAGAAGTTCTCCCTGTAGCAAGCTGGCACCTCATCGCTTATCGCCGTTGTTTCCCACACATGGAACTGAGAATTATCTCACATAATGCAGGGGAAAAAAATATTATAGAGCCAGTTTATTTCTGGGAGCTCAAGGGCTTGGTGAGACACACTCAACACAGCCTTGCTGTACCTCCTCTCTGACAGAGGAGTGGGTGGCATTTAGGGTGTTGGGTTGTGCAGGAACCAGGGAGAATGGAACAAGGGTTCAAAGCTGCAGGTCCAGAACACAGATGTACTTTTTAAATCACTGTTAAAGTCTATTTAACCTTGCTGTCCTTGCATGAAACCAACTGGGAGAGAAACGGAGCTGACCTCACCTTAACACCACCGCCAAGTTCATCAGTGAGCACTTCACCTGTTGACACTCGCAGGCAAATCCCAGACCGGATTGTAGCCCTGTGGAATGCAAACCTGGCTCTGTGCCTCCAAATGACTCTGTGAGGGGGGAAAAAAACCCCTCCACACCTGCAAATAAAAGGGATCAGTAAGCAAATTCCACAGCCAGGTTGGGTAGCGAGGAGGTGGCAAAGCCTTTCAGATTTTATTGGGCCACAGCATGGCCTGTTTTGCTGCTGGTCAGGAGTTGCTTTCAGCTGGATTTTGCAGCTTCAAAGGGTGTTGTATTGGGCTGATTGCTCAAATGGGATTCAACTTGCAGGTTAAGACATCTTAATTTGGGTGGTACTACGTGATGTGCTGCCTCCCTGTGCTTGAAGGCTCCAAGCTCCTAGGGTAGCTGGTGGAGATGGAATTTTCAACAGTACCATCTGTGGGATCTGAGTGTAATTCCTCTGGGTATCCCCCTCCCAATCCACAGGGATATGGACCTCCTAAAGGGTCTGTATGGGCCGAGTCCACATGGCCAAAGGGATCCAAGGCAGCCCTCAGCCCTCATGGGGAAATAAATCCCTCGTTAGACTTCACCAACAATAACGGGAACTTGAAGGTCAGACCTCAAACTCAGGCAAATTGTCACTTGACTAAAGTGTCTGGTGCCTGGTGACACGTCTTGGGGTATCTGAGACATCCTCCTGGAGCTGCCAGACACGACACAGGCCCACAGGAGACTCGAGGTGGTTCTGGAATAGCAGCTGGAGGACAGGCAGAACGCTGCGGATGGAGATGCCCCGAGGGCATCCCTGTGCCTGCTTGTGGTTCTGCGGGCACCTACCCCGGTGTGTGTGAATCCAGGAGCTCAGTCCCACTCCCTGTAATCAGTGAAGCCTGTGTGGCAAGTCTGTGAGTTTGTGGAGGCTTCGGGTGCCTTGTTCACGTGGAGATTTGTCTGATTGTGGGTGGTTTGGTTCCACCAAACTGGTGCACGAGGACTCACGGGACTCTCAGGAGCCTTGAGCTCACTCCATACACACACAGACCAACTTTCACCTGTCCTATGAATCTGGCACATCCCAGACTGGTTTGAGTTACTGTTTGTACATGACTGGGAAGCTTGTGCATGGAAAGCAGTCGGGAGAGGGGGTGAAATGCTGCCAGTAATTGAATTTGGCCGTGGTTTGCTCAGGAGGAATGTGGTCAGTGCTTATTTTACACGCTGAGAAAGTTGGGAATGCTCACCCTGGAGAAGGGAAGGTTGTGTGGAGACCTCACAGCACCTTCCAGTACCTGAAGGGGGATCCAGGGAATCCAGAGAGGGACTGTTCATCAGGAACTGTAGTGACAGGATAAGGGAGAATGGCTTCAAACTGAAAGAGTGGAAGTTTAGGTGAGATGCAATGAAGAAATTCTTCCCCGTGAGGGTGGGGAGGCCCTGGTACAGGTTGCCCAGAGAAGCTGTGGCTGCCCCATCCATGGAAGAGTCCAAGATTGGATGAGGTTTGGAGCAACCTGGGCTAGTAGAAGGTGTCCCTGCCCATGGCAGTGGAGGGGAAGGAGATGATCTTTAAAGTTCCTTCCAACCCAACCCATTCTATGTTTCTATTATTTTTTGCTGGTACACAAACCTTTGACCGAGTTCAGTTCACTGTTTCTCAGAGAAATGTGGAGCTCTCAATTCTGATTGTTGGGTACCTGATTACATCTCTGCATCAAGACCTGTGTGCACCTCAATCCTTAAATTATGCTTGGGAATAAGATTTGACTCTTGGCTCTGTGTAGCAAAGCTGCCACTTGGTAGTGGAGGAGTTTTTAGGTGACTTCTGTGATGTGGGTTGTCATGAGCAAAGGCCACTGCCAGGGCTAAATGTGACCATGGTTTGTGCTGCCTTCCTATGGAGAGGGAAAGGACTGTTCTGGAAAAAAAGAGGGACTTCAACAGCTTCCACAATCATGAAAAATCCAGGTCAGGAGGCATCAAAAAGTTACCAAAATCATATTTTCTTTTATTCCTAAAAGGGTCTGTGGGGGTTAATAGCATGTGTAAGGTGAGAGCAACAGAGATGTTCACTCATTTCTTAATTTTTCTTATTAAAGTAAAAAAAACCAAAACAAACAAAAAAAAAAGGCTCTTGCTCAAACCTGGTGAAGCAGGCAACACAACTTGACAAATAAACTTTATCTCAAGTGCTCTTTAATAAGAATGTTTATCACTTATTTCTGGAAAATATGCTGAACCTGGTATGCTGAAAGCTCTCCGTGGTGTTTGACCTGTGTCAGCCAAAGCCAGGCATGGGGGGCGGGTTTGGGGTGGGGATATTTTGTCTGGGGCATCACAATGTGCTGCTTCCCTCCCTTCCCATGGGAAAGGTGCATTTTTTCATTTACAAATATGTTTGTTTAGAGAAAAAAGTGTTTCTCTGGAAGGTGATTTATACAAGCTGAAGTCTATGTTTTAAATGAGTGGGATAAACTTGTGGATGTGCTGAAATCCCTCCACTGGCTCTAAAGGAGTCATCAAGAATGATCTTAGAGGAGATACTTGGCCTGTGAGGGATCAAGTTGGGTGGCTTGAATCTCCCCCAAGGAAAGGCCACAGGGAGACCTGTGGGATCTGATCTGTTCCTGCTTGGGTGGGGTGGGAGGTGAACAGGCACAGAGACCCTGCAAATTCTGCCCTGTCCCACTGCAGCTGTTTCTGTGGCAGAAAACCCATCACCTCTACAAGCAAACCATCTCTTCTGCAGTCAACCCATCATCTCTACAACCAACCACCTCTACAACCACCCCATCACCTCTGCAACCACCCCATCACCTCT
>NW_020884937.1:3050436-3125102 GCF_003945725.1 Corapipo altera
CCACCACCTCTACAACCACCCCACCACCTCTGCAACCACCCCATCACATCTACAACCACCCCATCACATCTACAACCAACTTACCACCTCTACAACCAACCCAGTCAAACTAAAAGTTCCAAAGAGAAGCTGTGCTCCTTTTCTGAATCAATGACCCCTTTCCAAGAGGGTGCCTTTCCTCACTAAGGACAGAGGAATGGGAAAGGCTGTCACAGGGTTTATTTTGGGAGCAGATTTCTCTGGTAGGTGCAGTGGAAGGCCAGCTATGGCAGGTTCCAATGAAAGGAACAAGTTGATTTTCCCTATCTTGCCTGTTGCCAGAATCTCCCCTTAATTATATCCTGAAGCTCATTCCCAGAAATCTATTCCCTTTTCCAGCATAATTTCAGCCTTGGAGGTTGCAGGACTCTCCAACAGACTCCCAACCTAATGTACTAACAGAGGAAGAAAATTATTGGAATTGGTAGAACCAGCACAAAATTCCTCAGAGCTTTCCGGGGATGTTGTGAAGAGTCACGTCTTTCCCACATTGGGCTTTTATTCTTCTGGAAAAAGAAACTGGGTCCCTATTTTAGGGATGCTCAGCTGGGAAATGGATTTGTGGCAGTTTAAGTGTGTTTCTTTCACTCACAGTTGGGTTGTCACCTACCACAGCAGCTGTGAATGGGTTAAATGGTGCCAACACAGGTGGTATCTCTTCTTCCAAAGCACACAACTCCTGTCCCACAAGAGGAAGACATTTTTCTTCCCTATGTGATATGAAATACCATCCCATCAAAACTGTGGGAAAAAAATACCCAAACACAGGTTAAAATTGATGCTTCTTTTTTTTTTTTTTTTTAATTTTCATTATAAAGTTAACACATCTATCAAACTTAACTGGTAACAAAAAACAGTTACAAGACATCTCTAGTGTGCTGTCAGTAGAAAATAGGGTAAAAGCCAATGAGGTCACAAGCACAACAGCAGAGCAACAACAACACTGTCCCAATGAGTTATTTATATATACTCTTGCTAATATATACATTTATTCATAAAATAAATAATCATAAAAAAAAATCATCGGACTTAACAAAATACTGAGGAGAAAAAAAAAAAACAAACAAACAAACCAAAAAAAAAAAAACCAAACCAAACAAAGGTGACAACTCTACTTTGTACAATAGCTTTGGAATCTCAGGTTGTATCATACATGCAGTCTGTACAGGGGGGGTGCTGGGGTGGGGTGAGGGCAGGGGCAGGCTGGGCAAGGGTTACAGACAGTGAGGTGGCTTTGAAGAGGGCGATGCAATCGGGCAGACAAGTCTGTGGGAAGGGAAAGCAACAGCCAAACAAACCCACTCACAAGAAGATACTTGTTCCTGAGCGCCGGACAAGCACGTTTTGTACCGTGGGGGGAATCCCCTGGGGTGCTACAGGTTGGTGTTTTGTGTCTTCCACGCTGCTGGTGGGCTTGTCAGGTAGTCCAAAGCTATGACAGGTCTTGTTCGGGCAGGTTTTGTCCTGGGAGTGACAGAAAGCGATGCCAGTAAGGACAGATCGAGCAGGTCTGGGTCTCCACTGAGGTCAAGAGATGTAAAGCTGAGCTTGGGGACGGGTGGGCAGTGGGACAGCAAGGTCTGGAGGAACCCACACCGGAGGGAACCAGGGGATTTGATTGTGCACAGGAGGATTTTGGGGTTTTTGGGAGCCTGACTTGAAAAGATTCAGCCCTCTCGTGCTTTCCAAGTGGGAAGGAGCTCTGACATGATGGTGCTGCCCCTCACAAACATGGGTGGTACTCAGCTGCTTCTTAGCCCATGTCTGGGGCTGAAATGCCTTCAGGGGCTTTTGGTGGAGTGGAATGAATGGTGAGAAATAAATAAATACTAATAAATAACAAGAAGACACTTGGAAAAGAAAGGAAAACAGGGAAAGCATCTCCTCGCGCTTTCCCCACTCTCCACTTCCATGCAGGGCTGTCCAAGACCTCCCTTGGTCCACAGGACATGTGTAAGAAAAGGTCTACAGAGAGAGGAGACCAAGTCCTGTGGAAAAGACCCCTGTGGCTTCAGGAGCTTTCTCTGTGTGGATGATGTTCAGAGAACAGCAGGATTTTGCCTGTGGATGACGTGGTGGGACATGCCCATTTGCTCAACAAGAGGAAGAGCAGAGATGCTCCCTTGGGGTCAAACCTGTGACATACCAGGTAGTAAAGTGGGTTCAAATAATTATTCTTACAGAATAATTATCTGTATTTCTCCCTTTGATACACTTGTACCTGATTTATATCAGCTTAAGTGGGAGCAGAATTGGTTTAAGAGAGCCCAGGCAGTTTTCCATCTTAAAATCACTAAAGGCATGAGATTTAGGAATCTGGAGTGGGATCCAGCTCAAAGATTAAGACACACACTTGTGGATGCCCACAGGCCTGTGTCTCCATGTGATTAGACATCTGAACACCCATATCTGATGGAGAAGCATCTGTATGGATCTGTTAGTTATGCCATGAGATTTAAGGGAAGACCAAACTCTTCCAGAGTAACTTCTAGGAGCCAGTGGGGTACCCTGGAGCATCCCAAATGGCTCTAGACACCTATTTCAATAATTTAGTTCAGTCCTGGATGCTAAATTTAGGCAAATGGAGCCCATAATTTGGCTTGTATGGGAGTTTAAGCACTCAGCTCACATGTAGATTCCTGCCTTTAAGCATCACACTTTGTATTCCACATCCCACTCCAGGTACCACTGCCTGGGAATTAACTCCTGGCCTCTTGTTTGTGCTTGAGAAAATCAAACCTCCTCCTCCAAGGTGGAGATGCACCAAAGACACCCCTGGGAACTGCAGAAAAGTGGGAGCAGAATGACTTGCCCAAGGCCATGAAGACACTGGAAGTGTCAGGAATGGGGATTAAACCTCCTTTTTTTTTTTTTTTTTTCCAGAATGGAGCCTCATTTCCCATAAAACTGATGGGATCTGCACCCCACAGATGTTAACAGAGGCCTGAGTCAGGGGGGTGATGAACTTCAGATCAGTAACTTCTGTTGGAGCACATAAGAGAGGGCAGGAAACATGAGGATGGAAGGGGTAAGCCATGAATAAAACAACTGAGCCACACCCCACCACTGCTGCCCACTGAGAGAGGGGAAATCTAGAAAAGGATTCTCCCCTAGTAAGAAGTCCCTACTAAAACAGCCAGGATTTAGCTTGGAAGGAGGTAGGAAAGAGGAGACATACAGGTATAAAGAAGAGATGAGATCTTGTCCTGCCCAGCCCACCTTCTCTCCCATCATCTAAGGCTCTTTCTGCAGCTTCTCATCCCAACCCCAACAGCTGCTCAGGCACAGGAAGGACAGATCTGAGCAAACTCCCCACTCACTCACTCACTCCACCACTGACAGCACTGGAGCAGGTCTCTGGAAGAGCCAGGAGTTGTTTTCCTATGGACACCCTATTTAACCAGTTGCAATGGCCAATATTGGAGCTGCAGGGCAGTTTGATTTGATGCCTTTTCACAGCCTTGTTTCATCTTCCCAAAGCAATGTCATTAAAGCAGCAAAGAAAGGCTGGAGTAATTCCCATAGTGCAGATCCTAGGACTGATTTCTCAGCTCCTGGCTCCTACACTGTGCTCAGGCTGTAACCCTGAATATCCCCAAAAACATCAAGCTCAGGATTTTCAGCACTGAAGCCAATTTTTGAAGCTGAGAGAAGAGCAACCCTCAAAGCTCAGAGTGTTTCTCTTGCATATGAAATGAAGGGTGGGGGCACGATAAGCACGTGACCACACACGACAAATGTAACATAACCCATGGACAAATCCATGGCAAAATATCTGAATGCACTGAAAACACAAAAAATATCTCGGATTGAGAGGCAGAAGAAATTGCTTTGTGAGGTTTGCTAATACAGAAATCCTGCAATGCTCAGCTAAGAAGGCATCACTTCTCTCTTCAGGGCCGATGTGGTCGGTGCTGACTCAGGGGTTTCTGGGCCACGTGGCATTTTGTGGTGTGGTTGTCACTGCAATCCCCTCCAAAAATTAATTCCTGACTGCTTTAGTTCTGTATGTGAAGCCCCTTATAAGGATTGGGAACAATTCTGGAGGCTTTAAAATGCTTTGGAGGAGACCATCGGTGCTGGGCACGACCCTGAGCCAAAAGAGGCACATCAGGGGTCAAGGAGCAGAAAATGTCATGCATTGCCCTCCCCATATTTCCATTTTCTCTGAGAAAGAGAAGCCCCCAAATTCTAAAACTAAACCAAACCAAGAAAACAAACAAACAAACAAAAGAACCCAAACGACTCCTAAACTTTTCATTTCTTTCACAGAAAGAAAAGAGATGAGGCCAAATTCACCCCTCGCAGGTCACTCCACTGTCTTTAAAGAGGTTGGATGTGGAACTGATGGGGCCTGTCCAACCCATCTGTCCAGCTGAAGGAAAGGTTGGATAGCAGCACGTAAGAGCATGGAATTATGATCCATTTTTACTTTTTATTTTTTACATCTGGGTTGCCTGGTTGGATGATATTGTCTCCCTTTTTTCCTGGTGCTGCCAGACACACCCCTGATCCAAACCATCTCTGCCTGAGGACAAACCTCCTCAGAAGTGGAGAGTGAAGGGAAGGACACCACGGATCGTGGAGGTGGAGTGGCCAGCTCCAGTTAGTGGGAAATAAATGATCTTTTCCTTTTGGCTGGAGCATTACCCAGCTCAACTGAGGTGTGTGTGGGGGGAAAGATGTGGCAGAAAACCATTTCCAGGGAAGTGCAGAATCCAGCTGCCCGCACAGACACCTCGGGTCATTCTGGACACCCAGCTGCCCAGGTTTAAGACTTATGTGAGTCCTGTGTCATTGAAACAACGTCTGGATCCCGACAGGATATTGTAGGGCAGCTAAAATGTCACTGAATTCTTATATTACTGAGTGAAATCCTAAGTCCCCCCCGTAGGGAAGGCCCTGCTGTTCCCACAGAAGGGGAGAACCTGAGGCAGGAGGTGGCTCTGGGCTGTATTTAGACCATCTCCTAAACAACCCTTGATGGAGACATGATGATGTGTAGGGAGGGATGGCACTTCACTCATCATTGTCTCAATCTTTCACCCTAATACAGTGGAAACCCTGACTGGAGACATCTGATGCAGGCAGTGGAGTGGGATCTTAGTTTTCCAAAGACACTCCCCGAATTCATGTGGATCAGGGAGCGATGGCCCAAGGCCCCTCTCCAAAGCCATGAGGTCAGAAGCAGTGCATGTACCTCAGACCCCTCACAGGCTCCCTTCCCTCCTCATGGATGGGCAGAGCTGGACCCAGCACCAGAACCCTTGGATGCACTTGGAGTGATTAACAGAGTTCACACAGGAATTTTTCACTGACTTTAGTAGCAGCTGCTCAACCCCTCACGTTGTATCATCACAGTGGATGATTAATTACATAACAAACCCAAAAAATTATGCAGAGGCTTCGTTAAAAACCCCTTGAATGGGGTGGAAGTCCCCAGCCACTGAGTGAAGGAGCACAACTTCCAGCCCATCTCAGCTGACGATCAGGTTGCAGCTTCACCTCCTTGACTCATGGTGGACTTTGCATCATCAGTCTGTGCCCATCCAAGAGCTCATCACCTACTCTGAGCTCACCAGCTGAAGTCAGAGGAAAGGCAGAGGTACACCCAGCGTGCAGTTTACCAAACACAGCCCAGGTACCACCCCAGGTGTGGTGAATCACCTGCTGGACTCATTCGTTCCTTGCTGATGGTCCCCGCAGAAAACCAGATAAATAGCTTAGACCAGGTGAAACAAATTCCACCGTCGCAGTCAAAATCTCTTTGTCCACCTTAAGGGGCAATTGCTCAGCAAATGCCTAATTCCAGTTTTTCCCCACCTGCTGATGATGTCGGGCTTTTTCTTGGGTGCAAAAGCAGAAATGGTGGACATGAGCAGGCTGTGGATGGGCTGGGGTAGAGTCCAGCTCCCACACGTGGAAGCCAAATCCTTCAACCCATTTCTTCACTGGAGTGGTGTAAAAGAAGGACTTTGAAACCAGTTTGCTCAAAAATCTTAGGTAAAAGAAGTCGTGGGTGTGACTCCGCTGAAGTCAATGCATTGAAGGGACCTTGACCTGCAATATTTTGCATTTTTGCTGTCAGGTCACCATTCATTGACAGAAGTACCTGGTAGGACGTGTCTAACATCTCTTGTGGCTGCTTCCACTGCATCACATCAAGTAAATCAGATGTATCTTCCCTTATCCCATCTCCTCCAATTCATCAATGTCTTCCACCCCACATGTGGGTTTTCTCCAGTGTTTGCTTTCTTGTCAGCTCGTGTTTGAACGTTGGTTATTGTGGCAACTTCCCCCCGCAGTGGCTTCCTTCTCTATTTTCCATAATGATTAGGTTTTCCCTTCCCCCAAGACTGCATTACAAAAATCAGTAGTGTGTCCATGAGTTGGTCCATCTCCCTCTCATTTTTCAGGGATCTATTGCTTTCTCCCAGTTGATGTGTGGCCATCCACTGGGTGCAATGGTTGCACGAACACAGAGATTGGTTTCATCTCCGTATTTTCCTTTGCCCCTGTTGATCTCCTCCTCTCTCCTCCTCTCCCTTCTGTTTCTCTGCTCTCATTTCACTGAAGCTTGGGGGGGGGGTTGTTGTTGTTTTTTGTTTTTTTTATTGAAAATCACTGCCAGAAGTGCCTCCATCCATAAGCAAATCTTGGTTGTGCCCTCTGGCACAGCCCTGAGACAAATGAGTGATGCATAAACTGCACCAGCCCAGGAGTAGTCCCAGGAGACGCTGTGACTCAGAGTCAGCCCTTGGAGGCATCATTTCCTCCTGTTTTCCCTCTGATGGGATTAAGATCTGTTTGTTCCCTTCTTCTTCTGCATACTCCCTGCTTTGGTTCCCGAGAATGAGCTGACATGCAGGGAGGGGAGAGCACTCTGACTTCTCTAGGCAGACATCCAGGTGTGAACCAGCCAACAGCCACGGTCACATTGCCATGAGGAGACTCTGGGAGTTGGCTCGTGCCCTGTTTCCCTTCCTGTACTGAAGAGAAAGAGTAAACACCAATCCATTGTCCTTTTTCCAGGATAGGAACCCAAAAGCATGGATAAAGCAAAGAGGACATAGGACAAGTGCATCTGAGGCTAAAGAAGCTGTGACTCCACACCTGGTTCACCACTCCTTCGTGCCAGTACTGACCACTCAAGCAGGGTGACAGTGCTGTAAATCCCAAGGTGATGGGGCTGAGTTCATGCCTGATACCCACTGAAGGAAGTCCTGATGCCCACGGAGGAGGTGAGACCTGTTTGTGTAAACTGGTGATCCTGATCTGGAATCAGAAGTAGAGCAGCATGGAAGGATGTGGAGTCAGATGGGCCAGCACTGCAAAGCTGGGATTTGGCTCCATGTCCAAACTTACCGAACTCTGGGCTGGTTCAGAGTCTGGGTTTTGTCCATTTTAAGCTGTGCCACTTTTATAGGTGGGAGTGGCTGTAGAAATCAGGTGTGGAACAAGATTTGGCTTGAGTGTGAGACTGTTCCAGCTCGTGGGCTGTGGTGGGGAGGGTGGGTTGATTCACCATCGTGTAAATTAATGGGTGACATCGGTCCTTCAGAGTCATGTTGACGACAGACTTGTGGTCTAAAGCTGTTCCTAAGTGCCTGAGGGGAGCCTGAATGATGTGCAGAGGGTGGGTGTACTAAGTGCACTTCCCACTGTTGGTGACAGGATTCTCTAACGAGGTGGGAAGGCTGAACACTTTCCCTTTCCTCCTCTGGGATGCTGAGGAGATGGATGTCACACACCAAACCCCAGGAGACTCACTCTGCACTGTGTGTTTCCAAGGAAGACCCATTGGCTGATTGAGCCACAGCTGGAGCAACATCCCCATTTGTGGGACTGTCTCCTTCTCAACACACACCCCTCGAGTCCTCTTCACATGTCAGGCACTGAACTTTTCCATGCTGTGCACATCACCTGTGTGCCAACAGGTCACTGGCAAGAAGCCACCAGCAGTTGTCCCTCTTTCTCTCGCTCTTTTTCTCCCTCTTTCCCCTTTCTCCAGATGTCACTGAATCCTATGTCAAATCTGGCAGGAGCTACTAAGCTAAAAAGTCCACACAAAGGGCCTGCCCACTCTATTATACACTTGTAGACTTCTCTGGTTCCAGGGCAAAAGCAAAGAAGTCATGTTCTTTTAAAAAATAAAAAAAAAATTAAAAAAATTTAATTTATCTGCTTTTATTTCTTTTGCTGCTGTTGCTCATATTACACACAGAGTCTGGCCACTTGGGTATGGAGATGGACCTCTTGGAAAGCTCAGTGCTGCTGTCCATCACAGCCTCTTGCCTGGCTGAGGGAAAAGGAGATGCTTAGGAAGATGCAAGTCTTTCAAAGGACACTTTAATCACACGAGTCACTTCAGGTGGGTGAGAGCAGAGCAAATCCATGCTTTTGCTCGTGCTCTTCTTCCCAGCTCTGTGTGCTGTTGGTTGAAAAGCCGCTCTCCCACTGGAGGCATCGTTGGGGGCACAACTTGTGTGACTGCCAGATGTACCTCAGGATAGGCCAGAAGTCCTTAGACCTATTCTATCCAACCAGTTTTAGCCTTGTTGGTTTTTTTTTTTTTTTTTCCTTTTTTTTTTTTCTTTTTCCCAGTTTTTATTTCTTTTAATATCAAAAAAAATAAGTCGACTTCTCTCGCGTCTGCAAACCTCGGAGGAAGTAGGCTCGAATCCATTCCTCCGCTCGGAGCCCAGCGAAGGGGTCCTCTTTCCCTGCTTTTATTTGCACGTGTGGACGTCGTAGACTCGTATGCACTCCTGGCACCGGACGTAGCAGCACCAGTGGAAGATACAGTGACACTTCTCCTTCCTTTTCTCAGTCCTCGTGTTGTGGCCGCGGCCGCAGCACAGCAGGTCGCAGCCGTCGATCCCGTGGGAAGTGACGTTGCAGATCCTGTCCCGGGTGCCGAAGGAGCCCGTCTCGGGGTTGGGCTCGCAAAAGTTCGGCGAGTTCTCGTAGTAGACCAGGTCCTTCTCGGTGGGAGCCTTGAAGAAGTTGTACTTGGGCCGGAGGGTCTCGACCCAGCCGCGGGATTCCCGGTGTTTCTCCACCACCATCTCCGAGGCGCTGTCGTACTTGTCCTTGAGGTAGTCCCCGATGACCCTGAAGTCTGGCTGGGACCACCAGCAGGTCTTCACTTCGCAGCTGCCCGAGAGGCCGTGACACTTGCACTTGAGGTGCATGAGTTCAATGATGGACTGGAAGAGAGGGGAAAGGCAAAGGAGAAGGAAAGGCGTTAACCTGTGATCAAAACGCTTATGGCACCCTGATATTTAGCCGTGATTTTCTAAAGAATTATAAATTATTTCATATATTCCTATTTCACATATTCCTATTTCATATATTCACATTTTGTGTATTCATATTTCATATATTCACATTTCATGTATTCATATTTCATATATTCCTATTTCACATATTCTTATTTCATATATTTGCACACTCATGAACAAAAATCACCTCATCCTCCAGTCAATGCCCTGCTCTGATGCTGGGTCTAAGGAAGATAAAGCTTCTGCAACTTTATTGTTTTCAGTGACTACTTCTGATTCCCACCTCAAATTTAAGCATCTACCAAGACCTTCCACCAGGGGATGAAGGGATTCCTGAGCGTATTAACTCCTGTCTTATCCATGTTCACGTGGGAATACTGCAGTGCTGTCACCCAAGAATTCAGGTGCACCTTGGTAGAGAAGTGAAATATGCACAAAACTACTCAAACAATGTCTTCATAAATAAAATATGCAGCTATTCCATGGGAAATTAAAGAAATGTGAAATTTCCCAACTATCTGGAACAGAATTCCGTGTTTTACTTAGAACAGAATCCTACCTTTTACGTATGCTTTCTGTTTACTTAAGCAAACAAGGTTCTAGTCTTGCTGTGGCTGCATCCAAAAACCAAAACATCATTTATTGCCATATTTAAGCCAGGCTTATGATTTTTCTAAAACCATTTCAGTAGGAAAAAAAAAAATAGGAGCCCAACTTGTGATTTTGAAAGGCTCAAAGTTCCACACAAAACACTGTCCTGGAACAAATACGAAGGTGATTATTGATCCCAGAAGTTTACTATTTGTTTTTACACCTCTTATGAAATTAGCTTTAACGTTTCCAGAGGTGTTGCCCTCCAGGATTCCGAGGTGGGAGACGACCTTATGCAACAGGCTTGATAATCTGCATTTTCAGACTGATCAGCAAATTTCTGGGTACATGAACAGACTCGTGCCAGGCTGAGGCCAAGAGATTTGCCATGAATCAGCACCTTGGTGCTCACCAGGTGCTTTCCTGGGTTATTTACGGAGTATCACCCGCCACAGAAAGGTTGTAATTAGCGATGAGAGGGAACCACAACATGTTTGGTTCGTATAATCATGCTGAACTTAATCAAAACTGCTGGCGGAGGGGCAGGGCTGCAGTTCCTATGGGAACTGGGATGAAACATTGCCTATGGCTCGGGTTTAGCTGGAAACACTTGGGCATGGAGGCCTGGAAGAGCTACTCCAGGAGTGCAGGCATGGTGAGAATGGAAAGATGCTTTATAAACCAGTAGGATTTTAGATCCTTTGACACCTGTAAAATGTCCTAAAATAACTCAGTGTCAAACAAAAGGATTTACAGGAAAAGGCCTCTGCAGGCCTGTGATCACCAGGGATGTTTGTTCAAAGCTCATTTTTTCCAAGGATTCTCACTTTAAAGCAAATCCCTTCTTCCCACTCTCTACATCTTCTCCACAGTCCTCTTTGTCCCATTATCTACCCCAGAAACTTCCACCAGCTGTGCACAATATCTGGGGTTACCTGGGATAATTTAGGCCAGAGCTGGGGGAAACCACATCATTGCTTGTGGTTGTCTACGTTGGAGACAGTTTTGGTTTCTGGTGGTATTTCATTTCCAAGAGTTGTATTCCAAGAGCTCTGCTGGGGTGTGAGGTGGGATAACTCCCCTGGGATTTGATGGTGCCCACCCAAGGAGCTCACACCAAAGTCCTAGTCTGCCTGAGAACAGTTGTTTCCTTGCACAGCACAACTGTGGTGGCTTTGCTCTAATGTCCTCCCAGACATGTGCCAGACCTTCTGCTGAACGAGACCATATTAATCTGTTCTTTGATATTTCAGAGAAGCTGCATCCTGGTCTCCATCAGCAAGAACTCCGTGCTTCAGTTTCACAAATTGTTTCCCACAAAATACATTCTTCCGGAATTTATGGGTTATTCTTCAGATTAAAAAAAAAAGAATATCCTCTTACTGGGATTATTCCACCCAGGGAAAAGATTCCCTGTGTATGAGGCAGCCACTGTGATGGGGGAAAGATTTTGTGCTTTCTTTTCCCTGACACATTTTTTTTCCCTTGGTTGTTTGAAGTAAAACCAGTTTTAGGGCATGGTCTAAGTTTGTTCAAGAGGTACTGCCTCTAATTTTCTTTAAATATTTCCTAGGAAATAGAACAATGCTGAGAAGAGGGGTGGTGGGAAATGGTCTCCTGTTTTTCTCCTCCCTCAAGCCTACAAAGCAGAGAGATGATCCCATGGGAATGGACAATTGCACTCAAACTAGGATTCAGTTGTCTAAACATGTGCATTTAATGCCATTTTTGAGTGTCAAAGGTATCACAAGTCATTTGCTGGACCAGATGATCTCCAGAGGTTCCTTCCAACCCCAGCCCTTCTGTGATTCTGTGACCAGCCCCAGGATGGCAGATCTGCAGGAGACACACTGTCCTTCCAAGGATAGGTTGGAAACATCAGGATATCTCAGCTTATACTAAAATGCATTTTCTTAAGCAGCTGAATCCACCCCCTGAGCCCTGGCCCATCTCAACTACAGCCAATGGATGGCAGTAGGCCCAGTTAGGGCATTATAATTGAATTATTTATTCTAATCATGGAATCATAGAATGGTTTGGGTTGGAAGGGACCTTAAAAACCATTCAGTTCCAACCCCCCTGCCATAGGCAGGGGCACCTTCCACTAGACCAGGTTGCTCAAAGCCTTGGACACTTCCAGGGATGGGGCATCCACCACTTGATGATGCCCTCACCAAACTGGGATGAAATCCCACCCTAGACCTGTCCAGATCCATTCTCTATAAAAGACCTCTGGGCAACTGACTCCAAGGTAGGCATTTACATCTGGGTGGGTGAATTTACCCAGAGCTTTCACAGATCACTTCCATCGATCACCTCCCTGACAAGAACTATTACAGGACACGTATTACCTTTCTGAGATGTAAATCTGCCCAGATTAGCTTTGGTCATTCCCCCTCCAATCCCCTCCCACAGTTCACCGAGGCAGGTAAAGAAAACACTGACAGGAGATGGAGAAAGGAGAAAAACCCAAAGTCCTTACGGTCCTTCCGGCCTCGTTGTTGTGCCTGTTCATGGCCGAGCGCGCGTCGGGCCTGTTCTCCCGGGCGTCCGCGAACTCCCGGGACACCATGCTCCCGAATTCCACGTCCTCGCTGCAGCCCCCCCACTTCCAGCCTTCCCCAGGGGAGCCCTTGTGGCGGGTGTCACAGCCACAGATGGTGGCGGAGCCCTCGGCGCAGGACCTGGTCACGGCGAAGGCCACTCCGGCCGAGGCGATGGCGTGGACGAAGGCTGATTCCCTGGTGGCTGTGGGAGAGAGAAAGCAGGGAATGAGGGACCACACACGGGTTTGATCAGTCCTGTGAACGTCTCCTCTCTCCAGGGCGTGGCAGGAGGCCAGGAAACTCTCCTCTTCCCTGTGGTCTGGCTTGGACCTGCTCCAAAGATGTTTTCTTTTACTAGGAAACAAGCTCCTGTGCAGGCAGGACTGGGCTTGACTCAAGGCCACTGAGGGCAGCCAAGAAGTTCTGACTCGGGTCATCCCAAGGTCTTTGGAGAGGGCCACGGAACAACAAAAAGCTGGGCAAACCTGGGTTTCAGGGGGCATGTGGAATATTCCACGCGGTGCTTTGCAGTCAGGGCACCACACGGCCATACCCTGAGCTGTGGGCTTGGCTTCGTATGCACAGAGTTTGAGTGTGCTCCCAGAACATGGAAAATGCAGGTCTACACTTAACAACAGCCTCCACCCTTAGTGGTGGGACCAGCACCAGGTTAAAGCACCTCCTCTTCCTCGACTGGGAGAGCTGCTGATGGCTGGAAGGGAGGAAAACGCCAGGATGGACGGATAGTTCCTCACTCCTCACTGTGTAAACTAAACATTGTCCTCACCTTCCATCCTGAGGCCACCTTTCCTTTCCCTGAGGTGTGTCCTCTCTCAGTGACAGTGTTCAGTGTATGGCATCTTGCACCTGCCCAAAGTTTTCCTCACTTGCCTAATTAAGGGGACTGGAAAGGAGCTTTCCTTTTCTGCCCATTGCCTCAGGCTGGTGGGAGGGATCAGCCAAGGGATGTCGTGGCTAAAGGCTGAGGAGTTTTAGCTTTGTGAAGACCTTCCATCACAGCCTTTCATCCAAGGTGGAGCTGGGTGGGGAAGGGGAGCTCAACATTGGCCTGGCTTTCCTGGATGCCAGTGCTTTTTCTGGACTGTGCCAAAACAAAAGCCAAACGTTTCAAACTGCTTTGCAAATTGGGAATATACCAAAAGATCAGGTTTTATTCCCCCTCTCCCCAACACCTCCAGTTTTGGTTTCTTCACTCATAAGAAATGACCCTGGAGTCCAACACCACACCTCAGAAATCTCCCCTTGCTTTTTGGCTTCGGTAAAATGGTATTTTTGCCATAAACAGGGCTATTCTCAAACCCTTGAGGGAATTCAAAGCAGACACAACAGTTCTGATAACTGGCCTCCTTTAACCTCTTACAGCATTCCCCACAGGAGCTCACCTTGTGCCTATAGACCAGTTATCCAAGAAATCATTGTTGTTTCTGACACCTTTCAGATGCTTCTGCTACAACAGTGTTGAAATATGAATGTATCCCAAAGGCACGAGGTCACATTTTCAGCTGAAGCATCTTCACCAACTTCTACTGAGCTCTGTATCAGCTGACTACTCAAAACAACCCAAACCTTCTCTGCACCATATTTTGCTGATCTGAGCTTTCCCTGGGCATTTTGGCTTAATCTTTACCCTCCAGATGCTTCCAGGCTTTACTAATGCAAAGAGTTTAATACACCAAGCCAAAAAAAAGTCAACATGTTTTCGGGGAGCAATCAAGACTGCAAAGCAGTCCTGGCTGGATTGTAAGGCTTAAGCAAGAACTTAAGCTTTGCTCTGGGAAGACTACCAAATACAACAACATGCAAATGAAATAACGTGCATGAACTTACAAGCTGAAGGTATGAGCAATGTCCTGGAACATGTTTGTCTATGTACATGGGGAGGTTAATAAGTCACCAAGGGCTAGAGCTCAAAAAAAAAAAAAAAAGGGAAAATGTAGAAACCCTCAGGTCCCCAGTGTGATTTTGAAAAGCCCTTGTTCAGCATCTGTCCAGCCTGGAGGATCCCAGTATCCTGCAAGTGATGACCGTGCAGTTCCTGACTGAAATTCAGCTTGGAGCACGAACAGATGAGTCCGGTTTTGACAGGACTTGGGACTTGCCTAAGTCCAGGTGGGATTCAGAACCCTAATTTTGGAGGTGGAGAGCTTCATGTGATCACTCCAAGGACGCTTGACCAGCCTTGGGGTCTTTGAAAAGCAAAGGTTTCTCATAGAAGCCACTCAGATAAGCTGGTGGTTTAAATGTCATTACAGTCTGGAAGGGTATCCATAGTGCTGGGCCAGAAAAGGGCTGACACACCTTCCACCTCCTCCCATTGTGGCCTAACTGATCTTGAAACCCTGTCAAATAATCACAGAATGGTTGGGTTGGAAGGTCCCTTAAAGATCATCTTGTTCCGATGCTCCCAAGTCTTTCTGCTCAGGGCTGCTCTCAACCCATCCTCCACCCCGCCTGTATTTGTGGGGATTGGCCTGACCCCGGTGCAGGACCTTGTTGAACCTCATGAGGTTCACACAGCCCCACCTCTCCAGCCTGTCCAGGTCCCTCTGGATGGCATCCCTTCCCTCCAGCACGTCAGATGCACCTCTCAGCTTGGTGTCATCAGCAAACTTGCTGAGGGTGCCTCCATCCCACTGTCCATGTCCCTGACAAACACCAGTCCCAAAACCAACCCCTGAGAAACACCACTTGTCACTGGTATCCACTTGGACACCTCTTTGAGTGCAACCATCCATCCAATTCCTTATCCACCAAGTGGTCCATCCATCAAATCCAGGTATCTCCAGTTTAGAAACAAAGATGTTGTGCTTCTACCTGACACCTGGAGTGGCTAAAACACCTTGCTTGGGTAGGTTACTTCCCATCTTTTGGGAGTCACCCCTTCCTCTGCTCAGGAGAGACCTGATCCAGGCCTTTGGCTTATTGGGAAGGTGCTGTAGGTGCTGAACTGATGTTGGCAAATGCCATGGAGAGCCCCTGTGCCTTGAAAAGAAGGTGTCTACAGCCATGGTGTTTGTGCAGAAAACCTTCTCCTGCATCAATATGGGAGGGGTGGCTTTGGCTTGGGAGTTTGCAGGTCTTGGATCTGATTTTGGATTCAGCATGATCTGAATTAGCTCAGCAGAGACATTGAGGGACTGGAGCTTGTCCAGAGAAGGACAGCTAAGTTGGGGAAGGGTCTGGAGCACAAGTCTTAGGAGGAGTGGCTGTTGGAGCTGGGGATGTTTAGCCTGGAGAAAAGGTGGCTCAGGGAGGACCTCATTGCTCCCTACAACTACCTGAAAGGAGGCTGGATCCAGGTGGAAGTCGATCTCTTCTCTCAGGTATCAAGTGACAGGATGAAAGGAAATGGCCTCAAGTTGTACCAGGGGAGGTTTAGGTTGGATATTAGGAAAAACTTTCACTGGAAGGGTTGTCAGGCATTGGAACAGGCTGCCCAGGGCAGTGGTGGAGCCACCATCCCTGCAAGGCTTTAAAAGACATGTAGGTGTGGCACATGGGGACACAAATGGTAGATGTAGCAGTGCTGGGTTAATGTTTAGACTTGATGACCTTAGTGGTCTTTTCCAAGCTTAAGGATTCTACAATTCTACGATTCTGTACAGGTGAAGAGCTCACCAAACCCCAGGAGGCTTCAGGCCACACAGCCTGAAGAATTTCTACATTTGCCAGGAGTTGGTCAGGGCTGAACAAGCAGTTCCAGGAACTCTGAACCCTAAATCTCAGGTCCATTACCTAAACTCCCCACCGGTTTTAGCCCTTAACCAAAAGGGTGAGGGCACTGAGGGGCTACTGATAGGATTTGCCCTGAGAAGCACCAATTATCCCGAGCTCTTCTCTTCCCAGAAAGAGCCCGGTGCCTTTTACAGCCTTGTATACGATGTAATCACTCCCCTGCTTTTGAAATGCAGCCACCCCTGGGGTGGAGCGCAGCCACCACTTAACAGCGCACAACAGGAAGCAAAGAGGTTGTATCTGATCGTAACTACCTGGGGAATGTGGGCAGGCAGGGCAAAGGAGCCGAGATCTGGCCCCGGGGGCAGCGAGGTGAGGAGTTTGTCTCTTGAGAAAGTCGCAGCGCAGATGTCTTAATGACTCGCGCGGAATTAGGGCACTGGGTTTACGTCTCCTGCCCCTAAAGTTAAGGCACCGGGTTCAGCCTTGACGCAGATGGAGAGGTGCCACGGGTGAATCACGTCCTGCCACCTCCCGAGTTATGGGACTGTCCTGCCGTCACGAAGCAAGACCCGACCCTGCCGAGCTCTTCGGAGCTCCCCAGGTTGTAGCCGGGGGCGGTGTGGCTGCAGGAATGGAGCAGGAGTGGATAAGAGATGGAGATAAGCCGAGGGAAAGCATGCACTTGTAATGGAAATGAGGGGTTATTAAGGTGCCATATAAAAATGCGAGAGATTTAGCGAAGATAGCAGGAAAGCGCCGCGTATTTGTCGGGTCGCCTCATTCCTCACTGGGTGGTTCTGGTAGCAGGAGACACTCAGCTCGTTAGGGCTTGAAGGGAGCTTCTGGAAAGTCGTCTGGTTAATAGGGGCTAATATCTCACGGGGATGTTGACTTAAAGAGCATTTTAACCACTTGCTTTTCGGCGCAGCACAAGGTCACCAAAGCTCTGGCTTCAGCTTGTTTAATTCCTGCCTGCTCCTGAGTTTCCCTGCAGGGCCTGGGGGCTTGGGTGGCTGGTGCTTCCAGGTACCCTGCTCTGGACCCTTTTTGGAGGGGTTGAATATCAGTGGGAAAGGTGCTGAGACTTACAGAGGGCCTTTAGGGATGCTTTATAGTTGCAAAGGTCTCCAATTCACTGGTCACTTCTGGAAACTGGTTCCTGAGGAGCCCGGTCTGTGAATCTGAGATCCTGAATGTGCCTTGAATATCCTGTGCAGAACATCTCTGACCACCACGTCTCAGCAGCAAAAAACACCTTGAGGTGCAGAAACACCCAGCTGAGCAGTATCAATGGGATAATTCAGGGGCCTGAGCATGAGGTGACCTGAGATTTGCTCTCCTGCTCTCACAGGGCTGTTTTATGTGACTTTGGGCAAATCCTGTAGTCAGCCTGTGCTTCTGGTTCCTTATCTGTGCACCTGAGGACAATCCTGCTTATCTCCTCGGGTGCCTGCAATGCTAAATTCACTGAAGCCTTCAAAATTGCAGGCAGAAGGTGTTGGAGACAAGCAGAGGGTCATCAGGTTGTGGGTGAGGAAGTCAAATGAATAACTGTATAAATATCTCAACTGTCTAATACATGAAACCTGCTCTCCTGTGTTCTTCTGCCCAGACAGTGACTTATTTTCCCTGAATCCTTCTCTGAATGACTAAATGATTAGCCCCAGGTCGGGCAGATATCCCAGATATGTGGGGAAAAGGACTATGGTGACATAAGAGGATGAATATAATGGTTTGTTTTGCTCTTAAAAAGCTTAAAAGTCCCTTTTTACCATATCTATACCATAACACTGAGCCCTGTTGTCCCCGTTCCTGACACTCTAAATCTTTCCTTCCTCCCTGCACAGTGGCAATGGAAGAAAGAAAGAAAGAAGAAAGAAGGGAGGGAGGGAGAGAGAGAGGGAGGAAGGTAGGAAGAGAGGGAAGGAAAGAAAGAAGGAAAGAAAGAAAGAAATAAAGAGAGAGACAAAGAAAGAAAGAGGGAGAGAGAAAGAAAGAAAGAAAGAAAAAGAAAGAAAGAAAAAGAAGAAAGAGAAAAGGAAGGTGTCATGTTGCACAGAAGGAAGCAGAGCTCAGCAGCTGGAGAACAGACAGCCAAGCAGTAGAGATGGATCCTCTTTTAAGGGTTTCCTACTCATGTTACTTTTCTAGGTGGTTCTCCTGAAGGTGTGGAAGCTCCTTTGCAAAAGAAACATTGATATTTCCAGGACAACTCCTGACCCTGCTCTGTGGAGACAAACCTCTCACCCCACCAATCCAGGACCTTGCCACCATCCTTTTTGAAACATAGACCTTGGAGTGAAGCACTTTAGGCTGGCTAATGTATAAACAACATGGGAAAGAATAGAATTGCCCCATACCATGAAGGAAAGAATTCTCACATCTCAGCCACTCCTCCCAGCCATCATTAGCACGTCTCCTCTCGAACACAGGGTCCTGCTCCCTGTTCCACACTAGGGAGGACATTGTAAACCCTGAATTTCTGACACCACCAACTTCCTGGGTGCTCTTGGGAGAGGCAAAAAAATGGAGTAAAATGGAGGAAATAATACACTGGCTTAGCAGGACTGTGGGGAGGAGTCGTGCTGGTTTCTCCGAGCTTCATTTTACAAAGCTAAAGGCCAACAGAAAGGGCCCTGTTGCATCAGCTACTTCAGACACCCATCTCTGAGGGGAGGAAGGTGTAAAGTCTTTCCAACATTTGTCTGGTAGGGCATGTACTTAGGGAATGTGAGAAAGGGTTTCAGTTCCCTCCTTGGCTCCGGGGGATATAAACCCGCAGCTGTCAGTTAGGATTTGCACGGCAGTTGACACTGCATTGACTCTGGATTGAAAAAAACCGACCAAATAAATGAAATAAACCTCCCAAAAACTGGAAATAGAAGTGGGGAGAGACTGGTGCTTCTGGTATTTGGAGCCAGCACAGCTGGGGACCTGTCGTAACAGCTCAGTTTCCCCTGATTGCTGTGGTTGGGGTCTTTCTTGCATGTTAAACAACGTGGGGATTGCAGGGGAGGAAGGGGTTATCCAGTGGAGAAAGGTGGTGAGGAATTTCAGAAGTGAGAATTCTGAGAGTTTTGGAAGCCCAGTCTTTGACTCAAATGAGTGAATTTTGGTTTTGGCTGCAGCACAAGGAGGACAACCCAGCTGCTGTCAGCACACTGGGGTTTCCTCCTCGAATCAATCGAGGGGCTTGGGAGGAGAGCTGGGCCATTCCCTCGTGGAGAGGGTCACCCAGAAACCCTTCCATGGTGAAAGATAAGCCAGGAGGGGCTTTGAATGGAAGGCTGTGCTGCACCTCTTTGGATGAAAAAGGAGAATATCAGAAAAAGATTAATACCAAATGCGCCTCGGCGGTTGTTAAATAGATGATGACCCCTGGGAGAAGGAGCTTTCTTTAGGCCCTCACAGCCTCGCAGGCAAAGCTGCTTTCTGAACAGCAGGAGTGAAATCCAGTGGGACTGGTGAGTCAGAGCTCCTAGGATTTGGAAAAGCATTTGCAGGAAACACTGAGGGCTTATAGGAACTGAACGGCCTTGCCTGCTGGCCCCAAAATCCACGTGCAGGAGAGGCAGTGCAGACTCACTTGTCCCAGATACCAGCAGAAGAGATTCCAATCCCTCAATCCAGCTGGTCTCTGCTAAACTGGGCAACCAGCAGATCCCTCAAAGCCAAAAACTGGGGGTTCAGGACATGGAGATGATGTCCCTGACCTTATGATGCTTTTTTGGGGGCTGAGAAGAAAAATGGGGACAGACTTTTTAGTAGGGCCTGTTGAGGCAAGACAAGGGGTAATGGTTTTAAACTAGAAAAATTGTGGATTCAAACTTGATATAAAGAAGAAATTTTTTATGATGAAGGTGGTGAAACACTGGAACAGGTTGTCCAGAGAGGTGATGGATGTTCCATTCGTGGGAACATTCAAGGTGAGGTTGGAAGGGGCTTTGAACGACCTGTTCTAGTGGGAGATGTCCCTGCTCAGTGCAGGGGAGCTGGACCAGATGAACTTTAAAGGTCTCTTCCAACCCAAACCATTCCGTGGTTCTGAGAAATGAGGGTTCACCTCTTCATGGGACACGTTTCTCCCCAGGGAAAGGAGTGAAAGTGTGTGTGGGGGGAAAAGTTAAAATGCCTTTTTTTTTTTTTAAATGATCACAAAGAAGGAAATGGTTTGCCAATCAGAACTATTAAATATTGGCACAGCACCAGGGGAAGGCAGGGAACAGGGAAATCCTTGGCACACACCGGCTGACAGATCCATCCACGCTGCACAGACTGTGCCCAAGTGCTGGAGGGGAACAAGTGTTGTTCCCATCGTGGAGGAGGAGGAGGAGGAGGAGGAGGAGGAGGAGGAGGAGGATCACAGAGGTGTCACGGCTGCTGGGAGCCTGACATTGCTCATGGGGAAAATACTGGGAACGTTGGAAACAAAATATTGGCTCTGGCAGAGCCTCGGAGGCTGCCGAGCTTCAGTTCCCCCACATTCCTCTGGATTGTAGCAATAGAGGATCCCATATCAGATAAACCAATTGAAGGGTTTTACATAAGCTGTCTGGCTCAGCCTCAAGCTTCCTTCAGCTTCTCGCTGGAGAGGTCCCTGTTTCCAGTGTTTGTATTTCCTCTGACCCATCCTCACATCCACACATTGGTCTCCTGCAGCACCACGACACCTCCCCTGTTACCCCCTGACTCCTTGAAAGGGGGCACTTGTACCCCACTTGCTTTTTGCTTTCAAAAAAATACACCTTCCACCCATTTGGAAAGGTGGAGAGGAGCGAGTTGTGGCCTTGGATGTGCTCAACACAAGGATTTTAAAAATAGGGGACAAGTCAGGCTTCCTGGTGGGAGGGAGATTTGTTCCACAGAGCACATTCCCAAATTCCCCAGCATGTGCTGGGTTCGTCCTAGTTATGTTGGAAAATACTTTCCAAATCAAATCTTTAGGAAGAGGCCCTGAGCTTCCTTAAAGTTTTTGATTCCTTACCTGGTGTCACTCCCAAGCCTAAACCACTGAGCAGCCAAGTGCCCTGACCCTGGGTTCCTGCTCCACCACGGCAGCATCAGTTGGGAGGTCCCTGTGGCTTCTCTGAGAAGACTCCAGAGGCTTTGGGAAGATCAGAGCCTGGGAGCTGCCTCACCCAGTGGGGTACAAATGCTGCACAAAGGACATGAGCGACTGCAAAACTCTGCCTTAGTTTGCCCGTTTGCAAATAAATGGACTTAGAGCTCAGCTCACACTCTCTAGCCTGAGCTTTGGGTGTCCTTTCGGCCTCCAACATTGCAGAGGAGAGGAAAAAAAGAGATGGCTTTTCTTCCTACCCAGTATTCCATGATTCCTTATTGCCCTAGGAGTGATGCTTATGCTTGGATCACTCTTTATCCATAGGGCCTTCCATGAGAACCTCAGGACCTGGAGCTGCCTCTCTGCTGAACTGTGCAGCTGCTGAGTGATCATTCAGCTCAATGCAGGGAGGTTGGACTAAATGACCTTTAAAGGGCCCTTCCAACCCAAACTATTCCACGATTCTGCCACGTGAAGACTTTCAAATCAGCACCTCATCTGGGCTTAGAGTCATTACAGGACTCTGTGGTAGCTCCAGGACATTCCAGAGCAGCTCTGCATTGCACAAAGACGTGTCCAGTGTTATGTAAATCCCTGTGAATCTTGTCCAGAAGAGCCTGATTGCATGGGAACTTTTGGACAGAAGCAAAGCCTAAATGGCTGCCTGGGACCCCTTGGATGCAGAAGGATCACTAAGTCCATTCCTCAAAGATCTGTTTCTAAGACTGGAACGAGAGAATTATAGAATTCCAGAATGGTTTTGGAAGGGATCTTGAGATCATCTCATTCCAACCCCCTGCCATGGGCAGGGCCACCTTCCACTGGACCAGGTTGCTCCATCCAACCTGGCCTTGGACACTTCCAGGGATGGGGAATCCACAACTCCATTCTCTGTTTAGATTTACAGACAGACCCAAATGATTTGGAGCCTTTCACCAAAAAACCCAAGCTCCTGCTGCCACTGACTGGTGTGTGGACTTGTCTCAGATCCCCTGGTCTTTAGCAGCATTCCCAGGAGGGTTTATCTCCAGATCTAGGGAAGCCCACTTTGCAAGAACAGCAGTCCCTGGGGGCTGCAGGTAATAAAGGCTTTCAGGTCTAGCCCTGAAATGGGAGGAGGGTGGCTCCAGGATGCCAACCAGGAGCTGCCCCATGGATCCATTCCAGGCTCTGCACGACACCACAGCCTGTCCCCTTCCTCACAGGGAGCTGTGCCAGCTCCAGGCCCAGCTGATTCTGCAGAGCTTCTCATCAAAATCCAGCTCCAGGGTTTGTTTGACTTTTTTATCCATTTAAAAAACCAGGCCCCTAAATGCAAAGACGTATGCAAATGCATAATAACAAGGAGTTAACCACACTTTTGCATATCTTAAAGGAAAGGTTAGGTTTGGGTCCCATCTGTGTTTTGAACGGAGTTCTGATTGAGTTCTTGTTTCCTCTGAACCAGCTGTGCTAGTGTCAACACATCCCTGGGAAGATGAAAGGCCCTAAAAAGACATTTGATCAGATTAGCTGTGATTCAGCTCATTGGAGGGAAATTATTAAATGGGCAATTCCTGCCAGGGAACATGAAGGCGATACAGATAAGAGGGAAAGTTGGATTGAAGGAGGTTGGATTAACACAGCCTGTAAAATCCTGAAGGCCAAGTTTCCCTAAAACATCTGAATGATGAGCTTTTTTTCTTACTCTTTTTTTTTTTCTCTCTGTTGGTTTTTTATGGTTATCATTTCACTGTGGTTATTGTAGCACTCAGCACAACAGAGCTGCAACCTCCAGCGTCGTGCTCGCACTTCCAAACCTTTCTTGCACTTCCAAACTTTTCTCGCACTTGCAAAATTTTCTCACACTTCCAAAGCTTTCTAGCACTTCCAAACCTTTCAGGACCTACCTGAAACAGGTAGAGCCAGATTGCCAGGCACCAGAGCAGCCTGGAAGCCCTGTGTGTCGGGCGCTGGGAGCAGGTCCGAGCCCTCATGTGAGCCTGAGCCAAGGGTGGGTTGGAGGCTGGAATGCTTTCCCTAATTAGCCACTGTCAAAACAACCCCAGGTGATCACAGGTAACCAGACCACCACGATAGGCAAATCAGCAGGACAGTCTGGTATCAGTAACCCGGGTCTGATACCTGCAAAGCAAACCCCCCTCTATCGCTCTCTCCATCTCCCTATCTCCCTCTTGATCTAATCATTACCCTGAGTGTCTCCCTACCTACCCTGCTTAATGCAAGCACATTTTGTCTGTCTTTCTGTTGGCTTGGTCATGTGTGAAACACTCGGTGGCATCTGATCCCAACCCCCTCCTGCCATCCCAGAAATGCCTCCTCCTGAATATTTCATCGTCCTCGGCCAGCAGGGTCCTCTTCGAACCGCCCCGAATTACCCCGAGCCCTCGTCTCCCCAACAGCCGCCGGTCCCTGGGAGGCTCCAGACAAAAGGAAGCTGTGTGCCAATTGGGGGTTATTAGCAGAGATACAGGGCTCTCATTGTGGCAGGACAGAGCCCCTAATGAAAGGGGAAGGCGGAAAAGGCAGCAGGGGAAGGACCGGGGTGAAATTCTCCCGGCGCGCGTTCCAGGTTAAAGGACCGTTGGGGTCCCTTCTGGCCTGGAAAGAAAAAAAAAAAACCCCAAGAAAAAAAAAGAAGACAAGCCCCAAAGAGTCCTAGGCAAAACCAGCCCCAACGGTCAATGGGATACAGGGAAGCCAAAAAAAAAAAAAAAAAAAAGAAAAAAAGAGAGAGAGAGAGAATATAATTGTGTTCTGTTATCAGAAGCAACATGGTGGAACAAAAGGATCGCCTTCGCCCACCTGAGAATGGAATGTGAGGCTCCATTTCGCTGCTCTGATCGTATTTGACAGCCCCCCTCGAGACTGCCTGGTTGGTATGGCAAATCGTCCTTATTACCTGCTGGGGTGAATGAATCCCCCTTTGTGCTGCCACTGTCACGCTGCATTAGGTTGACAATGGCCCGAGATATTTTATATGAAATTTGCCCTCACTTGTGATTAGCCAGCACCAACTAAGTCATAGCAACCTAGAACTATGCATTGGCCGGGCCCCGTTGTCGGCCGAAAGGGAAATCCCTATTCAAATGGTTTAATAAAACAATCTAAAGGGCGTGTGAATCGTGAAAAGCATTTTCACTTTTCTCTTTAGCTTAATCTCATGGTCGCTGGGATATTGTGCTCGGAGCAGACCCCAGCAGGGTGTGGGCTAAGGTCCCCCATCAACTTCTTTTACAGCCTCCTTTTCTGCGAGTTAATGATATACCGGTGTGATTGCCTCCCGCAGCAAGAAGAAACACGCATTTGATGAAAAGGATGGACCTCCTAACACATCCTAAATGGCAACAATTTCTCATCCAAAGGTCACAGGTCATAACCTGGATTTTGAATCACCACCCAGATCTTTTTCAAAGCCCTGCTAAAGCCGGGGGATTCTGTTTTACGCACAGACACACAGGCACACACACACACACAGACACCGCGTTATCTCCAGAGGTTCCTGCTCCGCTTGAGTCCTCAGCTTAGTGTTTGGAAACAATTGGATTTCTCCCTGGGTTTTGGGCTGCAGTTTGCTGCCTTTCACATCCTCTGGGCCCTGGGTTGTGATGCAGGGAAAGCACAAGACGGAGGTGGGCAACACAGAGAGGTGCGAGGCACCTCCCGAGCATCCCCGAGGTCACACAGCAGCACCCGGGGTACAAACAGCACCTTGCTGGAATCAGCAGCTGCCTGTTCACCTAAAACCTGCCCTGAACATCACATCCAGCAAGGCTTTGAGGTCTCAAAACTCTCCCCACTCTCTTGCAGGTGTGGAAAAGCTCCCCCATTGCTGACCCCTCGATAATCGAGGTCTCCCACGCAGGGGTGAGATGCAGCCGTGGAGATTTGGCAGCGCAGGGGGGTGGGAGGAGGGAGAAGGAGAAGTGCAGGGTTCCCCTTCTGCAATTTTGCTCCACTTCCTCACTGGGGATGGAAGGAAGCAGGCAGGGTCTCTGCTAGGCTAGTGCTGATCTTAACATCTACCTAAACAGAGGAGAGCTTTGCCTCTGCAGGATGAGGCTGGAAATCCCCAGGGAAACAACCTCCCGCAGCCGAGTTTCCAAGCACAAACCAGAGGTGAAGGGGAAGGCAGTTCAGTTTTTCCCACTTTTCTTTCCTCTTCTTCGTTCCCCCTCTTCCCATCATGAGGCCTTGAGCCAGGTGGGGTGGTGTTCTGGCTGTACATCAGTATTCTCCCTCCACTTTTTCCCCCTGGAGCTCAGCGAGTGGGGCTGCAGGGAGCAGCTCCACTCTCGTGAGGGACCCTTTTGGCTTTCAAAATCCATTTAAACCTCTCCTAAAAGGTGTTCACACGAGCTGTGGTGTGTTTCCACTGCAGCTCTCCACATAATTGCAAACTATCTGGGGCAAGGAATGGTTTTGTTATTATGTGCTTGTACCCTATTTAGCACAATGGGGCCCTGATCTCTGCTTGGGGCCTCAGAGTCTACTGTAATACAAATAATTAACCATAATGGAGCTGGGAAAATATCTTAATAAAACCATGGAATCAATTTGAGGCAATTAAGCAATTTTTCAGCTTGCAGAAGTTTTTGCTTTGCAGGCTCAATTTGGAGAAGGGAGGGGGTTTGGGTGCTGGAGGAGCTGCTCACCTCCCTGCAGCAGGCTTGGGCAATCTGGTTGTTTTTTTTTTTTCCTGTGGGTTTCAGTTTCACCCAGTTGGGGAAGCAGAAAAATTTTATGCAGCTCCCAAAGCATAGAAGCCACTTTTTTATAAATAGCTTGTGAGAGGAAGCATGGTTTGGAGGCTGGATCTGCGGTTCCTGAGGGAGAAGGGGCTCAGTCCTACAAAACATGACTCTCAAACAGCTCCTCTGCCCCAGCTGCCCACCTGTGAGTTGGAGAGGGATCATTATCTTCCCACTTTCTAATCCCAAGCACTCGAGGACACTGCTGGGGCATCGCAGATCTATTTAGACCCAGCAGCACAAGGAAATTGCAAAGCCCCAGACACAGCCTGGATGATTTACAGGCAATTATAAGTCAGCAGATAAGCTCTGGATGACAGATATTCTGATTATAGTTGGAGCTCTTGTATAATTTTCCAGCGAAAAAGGGAGCTAAATATATTGAACACTTGTCTGAAGTTGTCTTCAGTTGTGAGCTTGTCCATCACAGAGGGAGGGCATGTGAGGACACTCCTCAAGGAGCTCATCTAAAGGTGGGTAAATGAACAAATCTAACCCCAAGTAACCCCAAGAACTCAACTACAGCACCATTTTTGGAAGGAAACAATTATACCTTCCATGAACACGTCTGCTGGCCAAGGGGATGCAGAGCCAGAACTTTGTCAAGCATAGACCTTTCATGGTCAAGCCTTGGCAGGAACACTTATCACAAAACCACAGAGGGGTTTGGGTTGAAAGGGACCTTAAAGATCTGATTCCAACCCCCCTGCCATGGGCAGCGACACCTTCCCCCAGACCAAGCCCCATCCAACCTGTTTTTGAGGACTTCCAGGGATGGGGTAGCCACAGGTTCTCTAGGAAACCTGTGCCAGGGCCTCCCCACCCTCAAAGGGAAGAATTCCTTCCCAATATCCCATCTCACCTTGCCCTCTGGCAGTTTAAAGTCATTCCCTCTTATCTGTTCCCCTTGTTGGTATTTTATGACCAACAGTTATGTTCTGAGAGCTGTTCCCTTAAACCTTTCAATCCTAAGAAGGCACAACCAGAATAATCAGAACAGAAGAAGTGAAAAAAAGGGAAATATTTTCCTCCATACACCACTGTGCATTGACAAGTCTGTGAACTGGTGATCAGCCTGGTGTTGGTCCCACATAGGGAGAAACATGTCCTAGTGCTTAAAAAGTGAAGGAAAGGATCTCCACCACAGTGCTTTCAAGGTAGACCTCACCCTCTGCTGAAAGAATGTCCTATTTATGGTTCACTTCAGCCACCACAAAGAGTGAACCTGTCATCCTGCTGGGCTGAAAACATCATTGGTTTGATTTGGGAAGCTGAGCAAAAACATACAAGGTGAATACTCGGCTGGGAGGCCACCTGGCAATCTGTCACACCCAGAACAAGACAAGGAGCTTGAGTTCCTGGTGAATATAAGGCCACTGAAACAAGATCCATGGAAGTTTTCCACTGGCTTCACTGTCAAATGATAGGCAGGGGTTAAATAATAATAATAAGAAGAACAACAACAACAACAATAGAATAGGCATAACTCGTATCTCGTGGTGATTTAAAACAGTGAAGCTCTCACAGCTCACACAGGGTCTGCCTTGTCCCACCAGTGTGGAAGGGCTGCTTGTCATGGACAGCTGTGCACCCGCCTGCCTGTGCCCACCTGGGGAGGTGGAGGATGAGCAATTCTTATCCTGAGGTGGGCAAGTGCCACATGCTCTCACTGCCAGGACGAGGAGCTCCAGGATTGAGCTTCAGCTGGAACATCCAGCCTGGGCTAGGAGAGTGGTCTGGGTTCCTTCATCCCAGAGTCACAGAATATGCCAAGTTGGAAGGAACCCACAGGGATCATCGAGTCCAACCCTTAGCCCTGCACAGGACCATCCTGAGAGTCACACCGTGTGCCCCAGAGGATCAACTAAAGGCTTCTTGAACTCTCTCAGTCCAAGAAATTCTCAGACATGACGGTTTCTGTTCCTCACTGAGCCACGTAGATATTTGAACCACAGACCCCAAAACAGTTTCAGAATTGTGGATGGATGTTGTCAAGACTCAGTTTTGCCGCTGCTAAAATCCCTCCCATAACCAGAACTTCAGCACAGCTGGGGCAGCATCAGATACCAACTTGACCTTAAAAAAAACACCCTAAACATCAAATAACCTGCTGTAGAAGCAGAGGACACCAGACACCTCCAGATTCTCATCCAGTCATCATTTGGGTTCACAAGACAAGCTGATTTCATTAATCTCGTGCTTACCTTGTTTTGCCCAAGTTTCCCAAGTTTAACCCACCTCCCTGATTAGAGGGATGCTGTTTTCTCTCCCAGCTGGAAGCGTGCAGAGATGCTCTCCCCCATGGAGAAGACCTCTTCCAGCCTGAGCTGAGCATGGATTTTACCTTCCCTTTGCAAGGCAAACCAGGAGCACCCAAAATGTGAGTAACCTCCAGGTAAGGATTGGAGTCTCCTTACAGAGACAGGGGCCATGAGTGGGAAGAGGAGGCAGGTGCTGTGGGGTTTGATCCAGCTTCCATGTCTGTCTCTGGGTTCACCCCTTTTAAGCCAAGTGATAACAGTTCCTTTGATGAAGATTCCCTTCCCCAGGCTACATGTCATTACATATATTTCCTTCTTTTCTTTCACATTGTGAGGCTTTTCCAGAGCTTTGCCAGCCCGGTTGCAAGAAAACTTGCAGTTCCACCTTGTACTTATTCTTGCTGCTGTTAATTCACCTGTTTGCTCTTATATCAGCCCTGCCTTCATATCTGAGGACTGGACAGGATCTTAGTCCTGATTTTGCACCTGATGTTCTGCTACAGGTTCTTAAAGAGCATCCACACCCCAGGGATATGGGTGTGGGCTCTCCAGAGCTGGTGGGAGCAACTCATGTCTCCTTATCCAGCAAATTTAACTTGGAGGGGAGGAAGGGCGATGACCTGTTCTGCTTTTGCTGCTCTTGGTGGCTTTAGTGGGAAGGCATTTGCCAAACTGCTGGAGCAACCAGCAACCTCAAGGGTTTCCTGACAGTGCACAGTGCTTTCATCCCTGCCTATCTCACAGCAACGAAATCAAAGCTCCACATCCTGCAGCCTCTTGGGATGGGAATTGCTAAAGATTCCTCTCTTGCTGCTAAATGTGAGCTCCCTTGGTGGCAACGCTGCTGCTGCCCTGTGTAATGAGTGGGGGATAGATGACATGTGAAGTGCAAAAAATAATTGAAGGAAAAGAAACCAAGAACCCTTTGGAAATGTCTATGCAAATCAGTTACTGAATAAATCGAGGAAAGTAAAAATATATATATTTTGGCCAGCAGCAGAACAACATGGGGCCTGATCCTGCTCTTGGCCTGATGTAAATATATAGAATAACTTATATCTAATGCAGTGGAAGTGGCAGAAAAGTTAAGCCAGCGTAATTAGAGGTGCATCTTGGTGTTAAAATATTTATTTTCCTACAAAAAAAAACCCTTACATTTTTAATGAGACCCCTCACTTGTTGTTATTTTATGACATCCAGATGCACTGGCAGGCTCAGCTCCTGCTCCAGAAGTACTTAAAAATCACAGATATCAGACTTGGACCTCGCACCCTCGTGCCCGAAGGCAGGATCCACTCTGCCTAAACTCTTCCCTGACAGATGTTTGTCTAACCTGTTCTCCAAAACCTCCCAGGTCGGAGCTCCCACCCCTTCCCCGGGCGATCCATCCTCACGCCTCGCTACCCTCTACTCTCGGTCCCCCGGCCGGGGTTGAGGTGGACGTGGAGGAGAACTCCTCAAATCCACCTGGGCGAACCCAAGGAGGGGGTGGAAGCGCAGGGAAGAGGGAAAGGGAGCCGTGCTGTTGTGTAACAGCCCGGAGGCAGAGCTGGGAACGGAGCTCGGGTCCCTGCGTAAGCGAGGGAGCCCTTTCCTGCCAATCCCGCTGGGAACATCGCCTTTCTCCCGGCCTTTTTTTTCATGCGTTCCCTCTCCACGCTCGCTCCCATCTCTCATGCTAATTTCCCTCTGCCTCTCAGCACCCCGCGTGTGCCCTCGGAGGAAGAGGCTGTTGTGACACAGGCAGCCTTGCACTGAATCATCCCTCTGCTTGCACATGACTAACACCCGTGCTATTTGTGTAACTATTCCGACTGATGTGCGTTTAATATGTAAAAATTTAATTAAAGCCTTATTCATAAAAAAATATCTGGGCCAATTTAATTTTTTTTTTTTAATTTTTTTTTTCTTCAAATACCCGAAGGGAATATTTCAATTAGGGACTAAATGCCAGAAAACACTGTCAGATTCCACCACCCCCCTCCTCCTCCTCAACACCTCCCCATTTCTAATCAAAGCATTGGGGTTTGATATTATAAAGAAAAAGCCACTAAAACCGCAACAATATTTACAGGAATTCGCTCTGCAGGTGCAGAGATCAATCCTGAGAGAAGCTGAGAACTTCCAGCTCTCGGTGGAAACCAGTGGAAGTTACTCTGAGGAGAAGCCAACTCCATACCCAGAGCCGGCTCCTTGCCCAGTGGATCTGTGCTAAAGCTCTGATTGCAGAATCTGCTGAATCTTTCTAATCAGTTTGGTCCTGCAAACCTTTAATCATGCAAATGGTTCTGTGCAGTTCCAGACTTGCCAGCAAAAGGCTTGCAGGACTGAAGTTGGGATTTGTGCTGGCACAACAAAGTTTCTGATGGTTACGGGCCGGAAAATGCATCCCTCCAAATAGATGCTTCTCCCAAGTTTGCTGGGAGGAGTAAAAACTCTTGGGCTTGCAGGTTACATGGCCCAACAAGTCTCTTTAGTGAGCAACGTCATTCAGGAGCTGAGGGGAGATATTAGTATTGTACAGAATCAGAGAATCCCAGAATGGTTTGGGTGGGAAGGGAACTTGAAGATCATCCAGATCCAAAACCCTGCCATGGGCAGGGACACCTTCCACTTGACCAGGTTGTTCCAAGCCCTGTCCAACCTGGTCTTGAACACTTCCAGGGATGGGGCAGCTTCTCTGGGAAACCTGTGCTGGGGTCTCACCGTCCTTATGAAGAATTTCTTTGTGATATCCAATGTGAACCTGCTTTCTTTCAGCTCAAAGCCATTACTGCTCATCCTATGACTGCCCCATCACCTGCAGGTGATCCTATAACCTGATGGCAAAGGAATCTATAGATTATGGATTCTACAGGTGTTAGGAAGAAGTTCTGGGCACAGGTTGCCCAGAGAAGCTGTGGCTGCCCCATCCCTGGAAGTGTCCAAGGCCAGGATGGACAGGGCTTGGAGCAACCTGGGCTAGTGGAAGGTGTCCCTGACCATGGCAGGGGGGTGGAACCTTAAGATCCCTTCCAACCCAAACCGTTCTAGGGTTCTGTGATTCTACAACATCTCAAAATTTTCCTCAAACTGGATGCCTCTTTCCTGCCTACACCAAAGAAGCCACTGCTGCCGTGCCAAAAACGAGGCCAATAAAAATGCCGTGTGTGTCACACGGAAGGAGCAGTTCCCAGACTCTCCAACAGAAGGATGAGTGATGAGACTCATCCTGCAGGAAGACCTCCAGCCCCTTTAAGCCAAATCTTCATTTGCAGGAATTTTTATGAGGTGATTGCAAGGGCTCATTGATTCTTGTCCTCAGATGGAGATAGCGGGGTACCTGAAGGGTGTGTTGGGACGTGATTTGCCCCCATGGAGCAGCAGCCTGGCAGTGCACACGTAGGAGCTGTTGGATATGCTAATATGGGAGCACAGGCCTCATCCTGAAATCCTAAGAGGGGATTAGAAGAGATGAGTCCTCATTTGGTTTTCCAGAACAACGGCAGAGATAAATCTGGCTGCTCCCTTGGAGGGTGTTAAAGGAGGATTTCCTGGTGGGTGGGTCTCCCCAGTGGGGTGTTATTGTGCTGGCAGTGGGGCGGGAAGGAATGGATTAAGCAACTGGGGATGGGATATGGAGCCTGACAATGGATATAAGCTGGGGAGGGTGGAAAGCTGTCAGTGGGCTTTAGGAAATCAGGTTTGGTTCCTGGCTTATTCCTGGAGACCACACTGTTGCTCTCGAGCTGAGGATTACCCTTCAGAAATTCAGCCATGGCTCTGCTGGACCTCCTGGTGTGGGAATCAGCCAGATTGGAGCTGTTGGATTTGGGGCACCCATACGCTGCCCAGTCCCACCCTGCAATGCAGCAATGCCAAAGCTGATAAGAAATGTCATCTCCTGCCCAAGAGTCGCTCTCAGGTCCCACCATCCTCTTGGCTTTCTTGACTCTGTGCAATTTCTCTGCTGTGTTTCTTGGCTACGGTGGAATTTTTGGCATGTTTTCCTTCCAGTCTGCATGTTTGGACTTCTATTCTGTGGGCATCACCACCACCCTCGGTGCTAATTTGGGGAGATGGTGAAAGCCTAAAGAGAGTTCAGGGGACTGAGAGCACAGCAGAGCAAAGCAGAGCTGAGAGAGGCTTTCCACTTCATCCTGGAGATGCCATTTTGTTTAGAGAGGAGAGATTTTGGGGAGGAACTGTAGGGATTCTTCAAATTTCAAGGGCTGTGTTTGCCCTCATTTTAATGCTGAGTGCAACCTGTAGTTGCTGGGGCTCAGAGTCCTGTTGAGTAAATACATTTAAGAAGCAAAGTGCCCGTGATCTGCAGATTCCCACAGTCTCACAGAGCTGCTTAGAGGTCAAACCCAGAAATGAAGAGCTCCCAGAGGGTAAATCCTACCCAAAGAAGATGCACCTTTAACCCAGGCTGGTTAACCTCAGTTGGGTTCAATCAGTTTTTATGGCAAGGCAGTTTGTGGACTTGTTCAGGTGAGCAGCTGAAGTTCAAGGCAGGTTTGGGTATTATCTTGGGTGAAGAGCTTAAGTTCAAGCTGTGAGGGCAGGATTGGCTCCCCAGCACCTCCTGGATCACTTGTGGCTCTCCAGTGTTTTGGGTTTTGGCGTGTGGTTGGTGAGCAGCAGGGCTGTGCTCTGTGGGGGCTTGAAGCCCAGTATCAGAGGGCTGAGTTGCTCTGGGATGTGGTTGACCTGCTCAGACCATCTCCAGAGGAGCCCCCACCACCCCCTGAGGCAGCCCTGGCACACCACTACCCTGGACTTTCTGCTGTACATCCCCTGTGGCTCACAGAGGGAAGAAGCTCCACCATCCCACACTGAGGTTCATCCCAAGCTCTCTGATCCCAATCAGCACCAAGTTTAGCTCTCCTGCCATTTTAAGCCAGGCTAATTGCCTCAGCTGCCCAGCCTGAATTAGCACCCTTCTCACTCTGGCAGGGTTGATGGAACCAAATAAAACCCTACAACCCCGGGAGTCACAAACCTCACAAAAGAAGGTGCAGCCCTGGATGAACAAACCAGCTCCAAGCCTCTTAAATATCAGAAGACCCATCCCTACCAAGAAAAGCCCAATATACTTCCAGCTTTTAGTCAACCACATGAGTGGTCAAGCCCATAAAATAGGCAAATACCTGTAGTTAATCAGAGTGTTTGACGCAGTGACCTCACGGAGTTGCAACACCGGTGATTAAAGGCTCTTTTCCAGCAGAGCTGAAATGCTGATACATGAATGGTTTTAAACTGCATCTACCCCACTCTCCAGACCTGGAATAACTCTTATTTTTTAGCCAGAACCACTGTTGTGGTGATGGGTTGTGATGGTGAGCGTGGCTCTCACAGCAACGTTATAATCCGTTTGTAAAGTATCTGCGTGGAAAGCCAAGCATGGAAATATATTTGGGATTCCTTAAAAACAACAAACAAACCCACTGAATAAATGCCTTTTTCACTTCTCTGTGCTTTATGAAAAAAAAAGAAAAAAGCATTGGCTTTATATGAGGTCGATTTAAATATTTTGGGGAAGTCACAGTAGCTGTAACGTGTTCTGGAAACGTCCAGGGTCAGGTTGGGTGGGGATCTGAGCAACCTGACCTGGTTTGAAGATGGCCCTGCTCTTGGCAGGGGGCTTGGACTACACGAGATTTGAAGGTCCCTTCCAACCCAAACCATTCTATGATTCCATTAATGAACAAAAGCGTTAATGGCTGAGGGGACAGGAACGTTCTGAAGGTCAGTGGTTGGCTTTAGTTCAAGTGAGGAGATTTTAGGGAGGGTTTTTAGCTCTTGCATTTGTTGCATCGTGGATGGAAATAGAGGATCTCTAAGGTCCCCTCCAACCCAAACCGTTCTGTGAGTCTGTGACTTGATTATACTTACATATTGAATATTGATTATTTGATAGGGATTATTTGAATCCTGGGGGCAAATGCTGGGAGCATGAACTGAGCACTGAGATGCTGCTTTTCTGCTGGCTGAGGGGTTCAAAAGCTCCAGGGTCAAAAGCTCCTCTTAAGAACCAGCACGAGAAGACAGGACCCATTGTCTTTCTCATTGCAAGTACAGAGACTTTTGTGATAAACCATTTGTTATCCCCCTCAGCTCTTCCCTGATCCACAGAGATCAATGACATGATGTCTGTTTGGACCAGAGTTATAATTAATAAACCCATAAACAGAACTTAAAAACCCCTAATATTTGCCTTCAGAATGTCTAAGTCAGCTCTGATGTGTTCAGGTGCAAGAGATGGGCACATTAACTTTGACTGAGAAGTTCAGGTGAGCAAAATACAGAGAATATTCTTAATTTCTGATGCTGAGCAGAGTGTAATTCTAATATAAATCACTGCTTTGAGCACAAGCTGAACATCTCACACAGACTGGCTGTGCTCCACAGAGCTTTCATTTACCCCTCTCAAGATACATTTATATCTTCAAATTCATCTCTCAAGGAATCCACATCCAAAACACAGTTAGGAAAGGAGATTGGAGATGCTGCATGACCAGAAATACCTTTCTCCACTGAAACCAACAGCACTAAAATACGTTTACACCTTTTCTTTCCTCTCTAAGAAAAATCTGTGCAACCTCCTCTTGCAGCATCTTCAGGACAGGACTCAGCATTTATAAAAGGGGAGATTAAGTCACAGATTTGGGGTTTATCTGTTTTATCTCTCATTTTAAAGAGTTGTGAGGCTGCTTTATGAATTTAAAAGAGTCCTTGGGTGATCACTGCTGATATTTTCCTCCCAGTTAACTTGTATTTAGGCAGATTCTTAGAAGGTTTGGAGATCATGTTACGCTTAAGGCTTATAATAAGGGACAAAAAATTTACCATATTGTGCAAAACTGTGGTTTGTTTTATTTTGAAGAGTTGAAAAATCAAACAAAGGATTTGAGTTTTTTAGGCTGTTGAAGTGTTTTATCCTGTTCATGGTAGATTTTTCTGTTTGAGAAGATAAAATCACTCGGCCTCAATAATATCAACTCACTGCAGTATTCCATAAAATATTAAAGGTACAGCAGTGTGCTCCTACGGTAGTTTAATGATTTCCTGTTTTGGCATAAGATCACATTCAAATTAAAAAGAAGTAAAATGCCTTATTTTCAAAAAAGAAAAAAAAAAACTCAAGAAAACCAAACGTGCATTTTTTTTTTTGGTCTTGAAATTAAGGGAAACCTGCTAAACATCTCCATTTTTGATGCAGCTGCCTTTTCTGATGGAAAACTGGCCCAGAAAAAATAAATAAATACATTTTTGACAAGATATATAATATCTCCCAGGCTGGATCCTGCCTAGCCTAAGGGGTCTCCAAGTTTTTTATGGCTCCAGGTGAACAGAAACGTCTTCCCTGTGCCCTCCCCACCCATTCACACTCCCACAACATCCCTGTGGCAACAGCTTCCCTGGGAAAGTAGCATGATTAGGAGAGGATAAACCATAATTATTAGCTATCATTTAATGTGATTTAGCACCTGGAAATAATGGAGAGGAAATTGTGCCAGATGCTTAGTCAACAAACTGCAGCCTTCCCAGGAAGTGTTCCGTGCAGCTTTACTGCCCTGTCCATCAAACTTGGGAGAAACAGTCATAAGCAGGCCAATAAAACTTCCCAAATCACGTTGCAAGAGCTGCAGGGCCCCACATATGACCTACTTTGGTCTGTCTCTCTCTGAGATATCCAGTCTGTGGTGGACTCCATGGGACATGGAGATGCAGAAGAAGGAGGAGCTGCCCCACTGTCTCCAGAGCCAGAAATGGAACCAGAACCTCCTCTCTGTTTTGTCTGCCTTGCCCCCCATCACTGGTCCAGGCTGGGTCATGTGAGCTTTGTAAACTGTTTTTCTTCTCTGGGAAGGGTGAGATGAGTCACGATGAAACAAAAAGTGAAAGACTCTCTCCGTTCCTCCAGTCGGGACCTGCACCCGGGTGTTGGGAACAGCTCTGCGCTTCCCGGGATCTGGAGGGATTCCTGGCTTTCTGTTTGTGCTTTCACAGAACCATTCAAAGGCTTGGTTTGGGAAGGATCTTCAAGATCATCTCGTTCTAAGCCCCTACCATGGGCAGGGACACCTTCCACTAGCCCAGGTTGCTCCAACCTGGCCTTGGACACTTCCAGGGATCCAGGGGCAGCCACAGCTTCTCTGGGCAACCTGTGCCAGGGCCTCCCCACCCTCTGAGTGAAGAATTTCTTCCTAACACCCACAGAATTCATATTCTATAGATGGCTTTACCATCAGAGTTTAGGGTCACCTACTGCCAAAGCTCCAGACCTCCCCCAGGGTTCACCATGCCACCTTCTACCTCCTTGAAAAGCCTGCCCAAACTTAAAAAAAACCCACACCAGTTTCTTCAAGCCCTTCCCTAGGGCATATCCAGAGTATGACACACCTATATCCCTCTTATGGTCCCACCTTATGGGGTCTGCTGTGGGCAACACTCTCCAAAAGCATCTCTGTGACCCATGGGAGCATGCTGAAGGTGAGAAGGAGGCACATTCCCTGACTGATGTCTTGGAGTCTGCTTCACAGAGCCCTCAGCTACCTCAGTTTCACCCATCTCATGCTGTTTTCCCAAAAAAAGGCCTCTCCTGTGCAGCACCTCCTGCCTACCCTGGCCCAGAAGTCCCTACCTGTGTCAGCTGGGTGCTGACTCTCTGAATTTGTATCCCCAAAACCCTGCTTGCCTATTACTCCTGCTTTGTCCTCACTGCTCAACCTCAAGTCTTCCCGTGAGCCCCTCGTTCATGAGCACAACAGAAATCCAAACACAGTCACAACAATCCTTTGGAACCATTCCCTCCCCTGCCTCCTTCCTAACCCTGTGGATTTCTTGGGTCATGAGTCCTTCCCTTGAAGGAGATGCTCCCAGAGGGATGGGGCTGAGGAAACAAGGAATGAGAGAGGTTGATCCATCAAGGGACAGGGTTCCTCCTGCAGCAGAGCTTAGCAGGGAATGCTCAAATCTGTGTCTTGCCAAAGATTTCCTCATCTGCCTGTCGCTCCTGCTCTGCAGGAGACATCCCCATTCCCCTGCTGTGCCACCCCTTTGCAGGAAGAAACACACAGTGCATCTCTATATCCCCTGGTTTTCCTTTTGCTGCCCTGTCATATCTGCTCGGGAAGGGACGGGAGGAAATTCTCTGCCTGTTACACAGGAATCCAACCAGATGATCCCACAGCCCCTTCTGGCCTTAAAATCCCCTCGTCTATTCAGCCCTGCCAGCTCAGAGAGCATCTCACAGGGAAGAAAAGCCACATTCACAGGCCTTGGATCCCTCTTTGTCAGAAGACTTTGCTTGTTTGGGCTGTTTGGTGCAGGGAAGTGCGGGAAGACACGTTTGTCCCCTCAACCCACCCAGAGGACGGAGCATCCCGGCTCAGGACTCATCCCAGAGCAAAACCCACGGACAGGACGGTGCACCCCGGCTCAGGACCCATCCCAAAGGAAAACCCAGCGGGTCCCCCTTCCCCCCAGAGCCCGGGTGAAGGCGACCGACCCTCCGCCGTCCCCTTTTCCCTCCTTGGCTCCCGTCCATGCGTGTGTGTGTGTGTTTGTGCCTCCCGTTGTGCTCCAAGGGCCCATTTGGGGCTGGGATTCTCCCGGGACAAAGGGATGCTAATCAGCTCCCTCTACTGTTCCCTTTTGTCTAGGACTAGCTCCCACGCTTGGACTTGGCACTCTCGGGATGCGGCAGAGGGAGCTCCTTGTTGCAACCAACCTGAGCCCAGTTTGGGGAATGCAGCGCACCCAGCAGGGAAAGGGGAAGGAGGGGAAGGAGGGGGGGGGGGGGGGGAAGGAAATAAATCCATAACTCCACGCAGCCCGCTCCCTGCCAGCCCGTCGCATTGTGCCCGAGGCAGAAGTTTCCAGCGCCTCCCGCCGCCGGGAGAGACGCCACCGGTTTTGTAGCCACGGGCTGTCTTGTTCCTTCTCCCCTCCCCGATCCCCCGTCCAATGTTTTAGTCGCCAGGAAAAGAAAAAAAAAAAAAAAAAGAGGAAAAAAAAAAAGCAGCATGTCAGGGTTGACAGATGAGGGTTGGTGCAGCGGGAGGTGGAGGGAAGCAAACGGGATCGGCTCCTGGAATTGCTGCCATTTCCTTTTCGCCATCACTCCTCTCCCGGGTTTGCAGTCTGGGTGTTGGCTGTTTACAGCTGTTTACACGGGCTGTCTCAGCTCCAGAGGCGCAGGAGCCAGATCTTTATCCCGGGATCGCTTTGCAGGTAGGGAGGTGATGAGGTCAGAGCCTCTAAGAAACCCCAAAAAGAGCTGAACCCAAGGAACCCAGGCCACGCTCAGCCTCCAGTTGCACTGGGGATGGAGAGGGAAGTGCAACCACAGGTGATGTTGACCACAGTCCTCTGGTGCCATCCTTGCCCAGGAAAGTCACCTCTGAAGTCACAAGAGGCTGAAGTGACCCCTCTGATGGTCACCTGGCCCTACCTGGCTCCAGCAGTAAGAGAAGGAGCTCCTCCACTGGTATCCTACTCCCAAAGGATGAGGGATAACACCTTGGCACGTTTCCTGAGCATCTCTTTGCTGCCCTCACAACCTGCAGCTCCTGCCAAGGCTCAGTGGAAGCTCTTAATCTCCCAGCACGATGTGGGCTGCAAACCAGGGACGTGGCTGCAGCTCATCTAGACCTCCCCAAACTGCTTGTCACCTGCAGTGCTGCTGCCTGGACTGAGTTGGCTACATAAATCCCAGTTCAGGAATGCTGAATAGGGGTGAATATGGCCTGGAACGTGGACTCAGGCAGTGCTGATGTGCTGCCCCATCCCCTGCAGGAATCCCCAGCTCCAAGCTCAACTTGCAGGGGCACTAAACACAACTGATGCTCCTGTCCTGAGCCAGGATCTCCCAGCCTTTTCCTCAGCAGAGCTGGCAAACCTCTGGCCTGCAGTATTCATGCATCCTTACGGCTGAGAGGAGCTTGCACAGTCACATTTTCAATCCTGATCCTTCCAGTTTCCTTCCCCATAGTTACAGGGCAGAGTTTGTAGATCTCCGTTGTTGATACCAGGGCAGCTGCCCAAATTGCCATTAGCGGAGAGGGAGACGGGGTGTGGCTGGAAATCAGATCCTCTTGGGAAGAGTTTCATGAGAGAGCAGAGTACCTCCTACATGTAACTAACCTCCTGGATGGATCAGTATCTTGTGGCTTTCTGCTCATGCCTTACTTTATTGCAGCAGTGGAGAAGTCTGATCTAGAGCAGGGAAAGATGGGGAGAAGGATTTGGCACGGAGATGCCAGAATGCCACCAGGAAAACATGATGAGGTCTGCTAAATATCTTAATTTTAAACCATTATGAGATGTTATTATGTCTTAAATAGCCTGTGTTCAGTGGTCCAGGAGGTCCTTTTCGGTGCCATGCTGTTCCATTGTTAAAATGGCCTCTCCAACCACGACTGGATGCCAGGATTGCTTCCTAACGGGAGAAAGGTGAGGGGTGGGAACTCTTTGCCCCCCAAAACTGGGCCTCTGAGAAGTACACATGGAAGTCTGAGCCTGTAGCCCTAGGCTCCCTCTATAGTCAATGGAGAGAAATAAACATCTGGGCATGATTCATGTTCTCCTGAGATAGGTGTCTGAGATAGGTCAGATGAATTGCTCCCTGGAGATGCCGATTGCTCTCCACTGACTACAAAGGGAGCCTGGGGTGACGAGCTCAGACTTTGACATCTAACTTTGGAAGATGAGATCAGGCCTATCAGAGAGCCTGTGGAGAGATATTGTCATGACACGGGCGAGAAAAAAATAGAGAGGAGACTCGTGTCTCCGAGGGATTATAACTGGATTTTAAAGCCTTGCTCCATTCTTGCTAAATCTGGGGGAAAAAAAATCACTTGGATTTCACTAGGCACAAGGTGGGCTTTCTCAACCACCTCATCCACAGTGGTAACAGGGACAGAAGAGTCAACCTTTACACAGCTTTGTTTTGTCTTTCTTGACAGAGACAACACACGGGGCTTATCCCCAAAAAGCCTGGAGTCCAAATTAAGCCTAACTTCAAAACAAGCCTGGTCCAAAATCAGCCTCACTGCGAAGGTAACAGTGCCCAGCATTCCACGTGAAACTGGATGTGATTTGAATGCCACATCTCTCAGGAGGCAGACAAATGCCTGCTCTGCCCTCCACGTAGTCCCTGGGAGCAAGAGTCTTCTCATCCAGAGCCGGTCTCCCTGGATTCCCTCAGTGATTGATGGAGAGATGGAGAAACTTCAGGGTGTGAATAATTTAATCCCAACTGTCTAGAGCACAGCAGATGAATCATGCCCTGGAGGACCCCAGCAAGAGATGGAACTCCTTTGACCTGTCTCACTGTCTGGCAGAACGGACCCAAACTTTTGCTGGCCCACTGCCCTTCTGGAGGCCCCAATTTTAACTTTTTAGGAAGCCTGAGTAGCAAAGAAAATGGTCAGTTCTAGAAGAGCTTTTCTGAGTCTAGCAAAGGGGAAATAAGAGTGGCTGGTTGTCAACACCAGAGCAGTGGAGGAGACTTGTAAAAGAGGAGGCTGTCTGTGTCTTGGTGATGTGTCAAGGCAAGATGTCCCTTGGGAAGAGATGCTGTAGTCAAATTCAGATTTTGGGTTCATTCCAGAAGTCTTGAGGGGAAATTCTCCAGTCTGCATCATGCAAGAAGTCTGCTTGGATAATCTGACAGCGCTGTCAGGCCATAAACATGCATTATGTGCTCTGCTGTGGGAAGGAATGAGGCAGCTGAGATCCAGAGATCCCAGATCTCTGCCAATAATACACTATTACTGCTACCCCTTTCCGTTGCTGAGTGACCTTCAAAGGGATCGTTTGGTGTCGTTTCCTGAAGGGCACTCTGACACGTTTATAAGACAGTGTCATCTGCGGGGACATCGTGAGGGAAGAGAGCAGTAATTGTTTTGGGCTTTGTGGTCTCTCTGGATGATATGATAGGGAGACACCATCCCATTCCATCCCACCTTGATTTGAGATGGAAGTGCTGGAAGGCAAGACATCAATGGGCTGCCCAGGGAGGTGGTGGAGTCACCATTCCTGGAGGTGTTTAAGCAGAGACTGGATGTGGCATCAGTGCCATGGGCTGGGTGACAGGGTGGTGTTGGGTCATGGGTTGGACTCAACGACCTCAGAGGACTTTTCCAGCCTGGCTGACTGCGTGATTCTGGGATCACCCCAGTCTGATAACAGAGCAATGGAGTGGTGTCCAACACTCCGGGTCTCGTTCCGTGCTCATCCCGGGAACTGCGCAAACAGGAACTGCACCGAAAAGAACATCCCTTTGCTGGACAGGGACGGGATTAACCCAGGGGGGCACGAGCAGTGGGTCACTACCCCTGTCTTTGTGACTCCCGACATCCGCCTTGCAGCAGGGTCAGTGGCCAGCCGTCGTTTCCGGAAGGAATTTATGCCCCCGAGCCTCGGCATCGCCCACCGGGCCCTCATTTGTCCGGCGGGGAGGTTGATCTACGGCCCCAGAGGGAACATCCGATGGGTGCACACACTTGACAGAGCACCGGGGGAGCACAGGCTCGTTCAAACCAACCCCCCTCTCCACATCCCGATCCACAAAAAAGGGCCGGAGCAGCTTCCCAAGGCTGCACGAGTGCTCAAGTCTAATAAACAAGCCCCGTCGGCCGGAGCTGAAAGAATCCGAGCCCTCCCCAACAAAGCATTTAATCCAGTTTGGCGTAACCTCTGACATTATTAGGGATCTCAGTGACCCTAAGCCAATCAGATTGATTAACTAAAGCGGAGACCCCATAAGCTGACCCCCCTCTGGCCTCTGCTATTTAGTCCTGACCAAACAGTGGGAGAGTCGTGCCGTATTTACACCACAATGGGGCCGCGCTGAGAACCTGTTTCATTACAGAGGGACTTAAACTCCCATTACTCCATCAATGTATCATTCTTCAATAGTTCATTAAAAGCTGCTCCTCCACAATAACTATTAACCATTTCTCAGCCCAGCTGGCAGGTTTAGAGCCCCGGCCAGCCTTTAGCAGAAGGAGGTGGGAGTGAGTGAAAGAAATGGATGGACAAGGGCTCCCTTTTTAAATTTAAACGAACTGGGGGCTTAAATAGTTGGAGGTAATTTACTTTTATTGAATTGGGGGGGGGGGGGGGGGGAGAGAAGAGCGAGGAAACTTTTATTTTGAGGTCCTTTAAAGAGACAGGGCCATGATAAGCTTTTATTGTGCGACTTCTCCTGAGTTCATATTTCTGCCCAGAGGGGTTTCAAAGACAGCTCTTGGAGCATTGAGAGACTCTAAAACTATCAACAGCCTCTTCAGTCCACAGAAGCTAAAATAAAGGCAAAATCACAATCCCCAATATATGGCACTGAATTTTGAGTTTGTTAGGATGCACCGTTCACTCTCTATTGTCAGGGACGGTGTGTCCCTCTCCTACATCCTCCAAAATTTCATCCTGTGTACTTTTAGAGGCAACTAAAAAAATCTTCCCTTGTCCTTGGTAAACTGGAAGATGCAATGACTGCCTACAAACTGCCAAGCCTCTCAGGTGAGTGGCTGAGCATGAGCTGTGTCTCCATTTAAGGTCACCTTGCTATGGCCATAAATTTCTCCATTTGCTACAATACAGATGAAGAATCACATAAGAACATTTTTTTTTCCTTTACAAATTACTGTTAGAAAAGTGCAAGTGAAGGCTCTTCCTTCTGTCCAGAAGCTGAGATTTGAACTTCTAGGGTACTAAAAATCACATGAACTGTGGCCTCTTATATATGACTGATAAAAAGATGGGCAGGTTTAGGCAGAGAGAAAAAGATCAGACTCACTTCTTTTCCTGTACAGGCATCCTGTTCCTTGCATTCCCAACAGTCTAGGCTACCCAAGACACCTATTCCCAGGGATTTCCAAGTGGCACCTGTCTGAATGTTTCTCCATGAAGCTGCCCAGCTGCCCATACACTCCCAAGACCACAAAGGGGGAGAAAAACCCTCTTCCACCAGCCCCGTAACAATTCCACCTGTGCTAATTCCTGAACCATTCCCTGTGCAGGTAGCACGGCATAGCAAGGAAGGTGACTCTGTTCCCTTTGGATAGAACCAGAGAATCAAAGAATCCCAGAAGGGTTTGGGCTGGAAGGGACCTTAAAAAGATCATCTGGTTTCAACACCATGGGCAGGGACACCTTCCACTAGACCAGGTTGCTCCAAGCCCTGTCCAACCTGACCTGGAACAATTCCAGGGATGGGGAGTCCACAGCCTCTCTGAGCAACCTGGATAGGAAATGTTTATTCCACAGCCAAGGACCTTCAATCCAGAGTAGTCAAACAGCTGGGTGGGATGGGGGGTTTCTGCTCTTCCTATGGCCTGAGTGACTGACAAAGAGCTAAAGGGACATAGGGGCAAACCTGGAAAGTGTTACCTTCAAACAACAGCAGATCAGGATCCCCTGAACATCACTAATCCCTCACAGCCAAGCTCATCAAAGCCATTCCTGTTTAATTTGTGATTCGTTACAGGATCACAAAATCCCAGAACTGTTAGGGTTCGAAGGGACCTCTGGAGATTAGACCTGGCTTAAAATATACATATATACTTAAATATAGTCTGAACTAAAACATGTGGGATTTTTTTCCCCTTAAAAAAAGGACCATGGGGAAAAAGAGTCTGGTTTTAGATGAGATATCAGAATATGGCTCTTAAAAGGACCAGAGTCTGGTGACAGTTTGGCACTGCTGAATCACAGCTCAAGCCTAGCCCTGAATGAGCAATGAGATGCCACAGCAGCAAGGCAGCCTCAGCAAGATTTGGGCCTAGAAAGGGTTTCCTGAAAGCATTAAAACTGGTCCTTTTCAAAGGAAAAAGTGCAGATAGTCTGTGAGGCAACAGGGAGATGCTTTAGGGTTTGTGCTGAGGGAGGATGGGGGTCCCCACTAACTCCAAGGAGAAGCTGCACTTGGATCTCGGGTGACTTAAAATCCAAGCTGCAAAATAGGGTTTTCCTTGCTGGCTTTCCTTCTCTCCTTTTCTCCTTCTCTCTTTCTGGGTAGAAGCTCAAGTATGTTCCTACCCTGGGGGATCTGCCGCACAAGAATGCGACCGAGCTGTTGTTTTTTTTTTTTCACTCCCCCCTCCTGCTGTAGGTGAAGCAAAACTGAAGGGTGGTTTGATTCTCCCTCAAGGAACAACATTCTTCAGTTATGAAATAGTCCCAGTCTCCTTTCCCTCCCTAAGCCTGGTTACAGAAACCCTCCAGTCTCAGGCAGGGACAGACCCTTCGTGCCGACACCGCCATGAGACGAGCGTTTGGCACTTGTGGGATCGGGGTTCCTTTGGGCAGCAAGGAGGTGAGGACCCCTGTCCTCATGCACAGGGGTTGTTGCTACAGATGTGGGGTGTCTAATCTGAGACTCATGAGGGGCTCCATGTTGCCCAGAGAGGTCAGGGACTCACGATCCCTGGAAGTGTCCAAGGTCGGGTCAGACAGGGCTTGGAGTAGCCTGGGATAGTGGAAGGTGTCAAGGGTGGAACAAGATGATTTTTAAGGTCCCTTCCAACCCAAACCATTCCGTGTGTCCTTGAGGACATCCAGCCATGGGCTACCTGCTTTACCTCCTGCCTGTGCCCAGTGGATGTTCTTAGACAAGTCACGTTGTGTATGGGAAAAATATCCATTTTCGGCCTAATCCAGCTATAGGAGTGAGGTACCCAGAGCAGAGAAAAATGCATGTAAAATGTTGTGGTGTGAGACTTTCACATGGGTTCGAGCACACCCATGCCATGGGCCTTACAAATGCTTATTTTGGGATGGTTTCTCACTGCTAAACCCAAATAGTGACATCAGAATGAAGCAAAGAGTCACAGGACAGTTTGGCTTGGAAGGGAACTTGGAAGGAACAAGAAAGAAGGAACTTGGAAGGAAGGAGAGAAGGAACTTGGAAGGAAGGAGAAAGGGAAGGAAGGAAGGAAGGAAAGAAGGAAGGAAGGAAGGAAGGAAAGAAGGAAGGAAGGAAGGAAGGAAGAATGGACCCTTTTCTGCTAAAGGGAAAGGTAGAGCTTAACCCAGACTTCGTGAGACCAGCAGGAGCAGGCTGGACTTTAAAAGACATACAAGGGCAAAGAAGGATAAAAAGGTTCTTACAGGCTAAAATAGGGTCCTACCAACCTACAAGGGAAAAGACCAGATACCCAGACTTAGCCTGGGGCTTAAATCTCACAGCACCCAACATCTTAGGGTGAAACATTTCTGAGTTTTCACTTCTATCAAAGGGTGCAGAAATAGTTGCCTGAATTTGCACCCTGTCCTAATTTGCCACGTTCATAACCAATGAAAGCAGAAGCATTAATTGATGGTGATTTCCCCGGCCCTTTGATCTTCACTGTATTCCACTCCAGTATCAAAACTGCTGTTATCTGATAAGGTCAGTCCCAGGAACCATCCCCAAGAGCCTATCATCTCCCCTCTGCCACTATCTGGAGATCTGGAAACACAGCATGACATTCCATGGGGTCAGGAAAGGAGTCAGACATCCAGCTTGGCCACTGCCAACACAATAATCCTCATGTTTCTTCCAAGGGGCACAGGATCATAGGATAATTCATAAAGGGACACTGGGAGGTCTCCACTCCAACCTCCTGATCCAAGAAGGCTCAGAGGTGACCCCACTCTCTTTGGGCACTTCCCAGTTCTCTGGGTCACCTCTACAGTCCCAGTAGAGGTTTGAGGTGAAAACAGTGGTTACCTGGCAGTGGGGGTGGGCTGTGCAAGGGGGGTGGTGGGTGACCACCCTCCTGACACTGGGGAGTCCCCCAGGTCCTTGCTATCCCTGTGAGAGTCTCTACAAAAGACCCTCTGGATCAGGTTTGGAATGCTTGGGTGGGCTCCTGGGCCAACTCAGTTTTCCCTGCCTATATCACACATGTCCTTTGTGCAGTTCAAGTCCTGTCTCCTGACAATCTTTCAGAAGGAAATGAGTTCCCAGCAGGTTTCCCAAGGTCTCTGCTGCTGTTCCCAAACCCGCGGCGCCGCACTCACCTTTATCCAGCACGGGCCCAAAGATGGCCAAGCTGTCATTGACAGTGGTGCAGTTCCACCTCCTCCCTCGGAACTGGTGCTGACATTCCTGGATCCCAATCTTCACCCCTTCTGCCACGCTGGGCATGATCTCCACATAGTTCCGACAGAAGCGTAGCTGCTTCGGCACCAGGCCCGGGATGCTCCCGCAGAGGATGGGCTGAGTCCCCAGGGAGGAATACTGGTGACCAATTGCCAAGGACCTGGGTGGAAAAACAAGGAGAAAGGGGTACTTTCAGGCTGGCTTTCACCTTGTTACTTGGTTCACAAGAATGAGGACAGAAAATCAAAATCTTCGGTTCCTCTGCATTCCCCTCGCCAGGAAACGTCATTTCCACTGTCAGCCCGCTCCCCAAAAAAATCATCTCTGTCTCCTGAAGTTCCCTACAGGCCCAGCAAGGAAAGAAACTCTGCTTTTAATACCTTCCTTCCCTTTTCTCCATCCTCTCAAAGCCTTAACCCATCATTGTGCTGCTTCTTCCCAGAGATGCTCAGCTCCTATGGAGAGTTTTCTTTACAACCAGGGGGGTCAAACCTGAATTTCTTTCTTTGAGAGCCAAGCATACCTAGACACGATGTTTTATGGGAAATTTTGGCAGTGAGGAAGCCCAGGGAATAGCCTGGGCAAAAGCACTTCTAGAGCTACACAAAGGAACAACACCAGCAGGAGAAGACACCAATCTTTGGAAGGGGTACATGAAAAATTCAGGAAGGGGAACACCATCATTCTGTGGTGCTTTGGATAAAGTGAGGAGGGTGAAATTAAAGCCAAACTGAAACAAAACCAACAAAAAATAAACTAAAAAAAAAAACAAACCAACAATTAAACTTGAGTGCAAATTCTGTGCTCCACCCAATGGAAGTCTTGGAAGGAGTGTCCATGAACCATCATGTTGGAGAAGCCTCAGAGACAAACAAGTCAGCTCAGCAGATATGCAGCTAATTGGATAGATTTTTAAAGTGTTCTTACTGGTGCTTCTAATAATAACCTTGATTACTAAAACTGAAGGGATTTTTAGGGCATGATTTCCTTTTCTTCTAATTAAATCTCTTGATTGTCTTTTCTGCCCCGAATTAATGACAGAGGGGAACCTGCCTGGGCAGTGTGTATTTCTGTTTACATTCATTTTTGCCCTGTGGTTTTCATTTGGGAACAGCCTGGTGTGTTTGAATTATCAACAGGGCCATCAGGGAATATGCCTTCCCTCCTTCCCTCTCTTCTGCTCTGACTAAATGAAAGTAAAACAATTCTATCATCGCTGAAGTTCAGATGAAAATTAACTCAACTTTAGCACTTCTCTAGGATAAAAGTTGTTTTAAAGTGTCTGTGCTGTTCATGGGAGAAGGGTCCTTGCAGCCACTTAAGTCCCTTCCTGGTGGGGACCTGGTCAAGAGGGGACAGAAGGGAAAAGGAGGTGGACATTCACATGGTCAGGAGCCACTTCTCAGTGGCTTTGTTAACTATAGACTAAAGCTTTACAAATCACTCCTGTCCAGGCAACAGGACACCAGTTTATGGATCCCAAATGACCCCAGGTAGGAGTCTAAAACCAAGGTAATCAGCTCAGCCAAGAATGTGCCCTCCAGTAAATGAACTTTTAGGTGGACAAGGTAGGAGGTGCCTGGGGAAGCAACGGATTTTCAGCTGATTTCCTAAGCTTAGATGCTTCTTTCCACCTCATCTGCATTTCTGGGAGAAGATTAATCCCACTTAACATTAGAGGACAATCCATCCTACCCTAGGGAGGAAAAATGAGACAAATAGCACGAACTTCCCTCTGGAAGTGCCCCTCTCTTCCCATTGCATTAAAAGAGGGAGGAGGGCAGCTCAGCTTGAGCAGGTGTTTGTGTCACCCACCTTCTGATGGCTGTGACATGGACTCCTCCAGCTGATCCACCCACCCCAGCCTGTTTTTGTAACCAGTCAGTGGAGAGGAACAGACACTTCCACGTCATGGCTCATCTGCCCATTCCAGGGGTTTGCTCCGGGCTGAGGTGAATCATGGCCTTGCCCCCCTTGGCCAGACTGGATCAGTGGGGTATGTCTGCACTGTAGAAGCCTCCAGATGAATCACACCACGATACCTCACAGCTGGGATGGACAAGTGCCTTGGAAAAGTCCCACCCAGGAAAGCTCTGTGGAAGTCCTTCTGTAGGAAGGAGGCGAGTTCCTGCCAGAGCCTGCAGGAACCCACAGGAGAAGACCAAGGAAAGGACTCATTAAACTCATTTTCCCTATATAAGGGGCTTGATATGAGGTTGGTTTTTTTTTTTCTTTTTGAGCTTTGGATTAATTCAGGGCACAAGTATTGGCAGAAAAACCTCTGTGAAATGAAGCCCATGCCAAGTGTGTGTTTTTTGTTTCATACACAACACTGGACTAAAGTGCTTCTGCACTAAAGACACCTTCTAAAACACTGTTTCAGGCTTCAGGGGACTTGCTGAGCGTGTTGGCTCTGTGGCCTTGTTGGAAATGGTGTTTTAGGGGGCCACGTATCCAAATTTCACTCCACTGAATGCCCCAAGAACTGGGATTGAGGAGGTATTCACAGGTTAGGATTGGAGGTAGGTGGTCCTATCTCTGCAGACAATGTGGAGAGATGCCTTCAATGAAGTCTCCAGAGAAAAGCACTGACTCATCCCTCAGAGAACATTCCATTGACTGCAGAGTCCAGAATGTGGACACTTTCCAGTGTCTTAAGTTAACTTGGAAACATCTGCAGATTTTGTTTCCACATCAACTACGGTCGCCAACATCCTTCCCAAAGCTTTCCAAAGCCCTCTATCCAATTCCCAAAAAAGATATCCCCTCTGAGACAGAATCAACCTCTCACAGGTTCCATCATGCTGAGAAGACAGAAGGATGTTTTTGAGCTGTTTCAGTAGGACCCGGGTGAAGTTTTAGGATTCCAACCTCATAAACTTCAATCATGTGAACAACCAAACTGATACCTGTCTCTGGGGGTTTTTTTTGGTGGTTACTACACTGGTAGAATAAAAATACCAGTCATAGGAAGAGGATTTTATAGGTTGGTACCCTCAACTATTCGTTTCCGCTGCTGGGAAGATCGTCTACGATTAAAAAAAAAAAACCAAAACAAACATAAAATCATGTAGAAATACCTCTAATTGCTTTTTCCCACTGCTCCCTCCTCAGCCCAGCAGGGAAACAGTCACACCTTGCTTTGATCTGAGCTACAGTCTGGGAAGTTTAATCTGCAAAAGACAATCTCCAGCAAGAGCCTTGTTCTCAAGGTGTCATCGGGCCCCGAGACTGTGTCTTGCAAATTCAGCGTTTCATGGGGGAGTGTGCAGTCCCCTGACTTCCAGCTGAAGGCACAGGGTGGAATCTCAAAACATCTCCCCACGAGCAGTGGCTCTGCTGGTGAAGAGAGCTGAGCCCAGGCTCCTCTGCACACTCTGGGGGGTGATAACATCTATCCGAGCACCCTCTTTTGGTTTCTGCTTGGCTTCCAGTTGTAAACACTTTCTCCCTCTCTGAAGTCAATTAATCTTTTGGAGAACCCAGTTCTTTCAGCTCCCCTGTCATTATTATTGATCACCAGGTAGGAACCTTATGAAACTTCCAACCTTCTCCTCCACCCAAAGGAAAAAAAAAATCCAACAACAACAACCCGACAACCAAAACCTTTAGAAAAAGATTGGGAAAGTCTATAAAGATCAGAATCTCATTTCAGTGTTACTCAACCCTCTAGTAGCTCCCATCATTCATTTTTTTTCTCACTGTTTCCAGTGATTAAACCTGTCATTTGCATTTTTCCACTCTCCTTCTCAACCATCTCCTGCATGTGGGTAATTCTGAAAATGTGGTGTCGAGAAGTGGGTCGAGTGTCATCTACTGTGGCCTCACCAGGCATCACCTTCAAATTCTTCAAGCACCAACACTTCCTGCACAGGTTGATACCAACCTCTTCTCTCCCACTGGAGAATTCCTGAAGCAGGAATTTTACAAACACACTCATCCCCCCCAGAACAGGCACTGCTCAAGTCTGAACCAAAGGAAAGGGTCAAAGAGCTGTTCCTTTCCAACCAATTAGGCTTTTTCTTCCCATTAGCACAGGAGGAGCCATGAAAACACTGTTCTGTATGTCCACAGCCAAAGTTCTTGGCTTATCTTTAAGCCTTGCATGCCCTGAAGTGTTTAATTCAACCTCCAGTGTGCATTTTTCTTTGCCAACACACCTAGAGAGCTCTTCATTTCCCTTATCTCAAACTGCTCCTTCAGCAGAGCCGTTGTAAATAAAGAACCTGGCCACCTTCTTCCTAAATTACATGTACCCTCCCTCCTGGAATGGATACCCCAGCCAGGTTAGGAGGGAGAAATATGCAGGAAATACCTGCTCAGAGCTTTTTGAGAAAAAAAAAACAACCTTCATTTCTGGATGACCTTGCTGTACAGCGCCACTCCACCGACTCTGAAAGGTCACCACCTTCTCAGCACGGCTGTCAAAAGTCCTTGACACATCAGGAGCAGCATGTAGGGATTCATACACCTGTTTCTTCCTGAATTCTGTTAGTCCTGAACCCTGCTGGGGCTCTGTTCATCTCAGAGAGGCCTTTTGCTGGCTCCAGGTGCTGCTGAGAACGTCCTCAGTGGACGTCCCCGACGCGGGTAAAATAACTTCATCTCTGAATCTTGTAGGATTATTTAAAATTTATTCATGTTGCCAGGGTGTAACTTGCCTAATGACCCGGCCTAAGACCCAGACAGCCCTTAAATCCCCACCAAACATTGAGAACTGAGCAACAGCAGTGACTTTGCTCCCTTTGTCTTACACAGATGTGAGGTGGCAGCCAGCCCTGCTGAAGGAGTTAAGTCAAAGGATGTCCATGTTCTCTTGCAGGTCCCTTTTCATGGGATCTCCCTAACAGCAGGATGTCCCACCTCCTCCAGATCCTTCCTTATAATCCATTCAGCTTTCCAGAGGTTCTGCTCATTCCCTGTTCATTTTGGCTGCCTCCCTGGAGGGGCCACATCCCTCGGAAGATGAGCCTCAGCCATACAAGGAAGAGAGTGGTCTAAAAAGGTGGATTTTCACAACATGCCCTTGGTCTTATGACCCTAAAATATTGAAATTGAGGAGGTGGGGGGAGAAGTCTCCATAGGTTATGACAAGCTGTAAGAAAAAACCATCAGGGGTTGTCTCACATTTCCCGGTACGAGCCAGAGGGGCTCACAGGGAAGCAGGTGATGACCAGGACCTTAATCTATCCTAAAACATCCCAGTTAGACCCTCTGTGGTGCCCATGGGCTGGTAAAGTCCATGAGCATGAACTTCATGTATCTGAGGCTGCCTAAAAACACATTTTGGGGGAAAAATGAGCAACTAGAAGGCTGTGAAGTTTCCAAAAGCCTCCCCACCCTGACGTACAGCACAGATGAACTATGGAGCCCTCCTAACAAGGACAACCAGAAGCTGGGAAGGATATCCCAGAGGGAGAGACCAGGAGCAGGACATGTAGTTGGAAACTCTTCTGTACGGACACAGGAAGGACATGGAGCTGCTGGAGTGAGTCCAAAGGGGGACACCAAGTTGATCAGAGGGATGGAGCAGCTCTGCTGGGAGGAAAGGCTGGGAGAGCTGGGATTGTCCAGTCTGGAGAAGAGAAGCTTTTAGGGGAACTAATTGTGGCCTTCCAGGACCTGAAGGAGCTACAAAAAAGGTGGAGAGAGACTGTTTCCAAGGGCCTGAAGCAACAAGATGAGGGGGAATGGCTTCAAACTGCCAGAGAATTGGTTTGGATGAGATATTTGGAAGAAATCCTTCCCTGTGAGGGTGGGGAGGCCCTGGCACAGGTTGCCCAGAGAAGCTGTGGCTGCCCCTGGATCCCTGGAAGTGTCCAAGGCCAGGTTGGAGCAACCTGGGCTAGTGGAAGGTGTCCCTGCCCATGGCAGAGGGTGGGACAAGATGATCTTTAAGGTCCCTTCCAACCCAAACCATTCTGGGATTCTGTGACTCTGTGACTTGAACCACTAGCCCAGGGGCCAGGTGGGTGGTCAGGCAGAAAAATGGCATTGTTTTCCACGGGAAAATACCAATATTCAAGCACATATTGTGATTATGTCTCTGGTTTTCTATGAAAACAAAACCAGAGAAATTTTAGAATGAAAAGAAAGGAAGAGGAACTTGTCACACTCCGTCTTTTTAAGAGGAAAAGGAAATCATTCTGCCAATTAATGTCCTCCTGGATGGAAGTGACTTCCTTCTATGACATTAGAACTATTCCAAACCCAAGCAATGACAAAAGTGTGGACAATAATACAATTTTTAATTAATGTTTCAGCTGAAAACTTGAAAACCACCTTTGCACAGATCAGCAAAACGACAGGTTTAGCTCTAGAAGACGTGAATCAAGTGACTGATTCTCATGAAAATTATTGGGTTTTGAGTTTTAGGGGTGTTTTTTTGTTATGTATTAGTGATCAAACCTAGGCCTAAGCAGTCTAATTCCAGAAAGGACATTTTAATTCCAAAATTATGAGTGCCTGTACAGTGATTATAGTGGAGTCTTCAGCATTTGGTCTCTGGGAATCTCACTGTTGACAGTCCATTTCTAAGAGCTAAGAAATCTAAGAACTAAGAGAACTAAATCTAAAAGGACTAAGAAATCTAAGCCTGTTAAATAGGTGAAATTCACTGTGCAGGTGTCTGTCCATCCAGAATGTTTTCCTTCCAGCCTGGAAAACAAAAAGCCTGCAACCTCCTGGGTTAACTGTTCCTGTCAGACACCTCTTTGCTCATCCTGAAGCCCAGCACAAGAGCTATATTTAAACCCTTTTTCTCTCCTAACCCGGAGAGCATGTGCCTAATTTTGTGGCTGATCCTGCGAACTCACGGGCACGGAGGTAACTTTTTCTCCCATAATAATAATAATAATAATTCCCTCACCCTTGCCCTGTATTAATAACAGCCACGGTGACGATGAGGCAGCAGTTGGATTTCTCCAGCACCTTTCATCAGAGGATCTTTGGAGCGTGGGACTCGGCTCACCCCGCTTTGACCATCGGAAAGTCGGGCATCCTGGCCAAGTTCTCTGTCTCCTGGAGTCCAGGGAGCAAGATCAGCATCTCCAGAGGGCAGCTCGGCCCATCCTGAGAGAGATGCCTCAGATAGGGGGGGGTGAATCACTGCAGATGCCCAGGAGGCACCACTGGCTGTGGAAAAACCATGAGTATAAACTGGACACCTTTATTTTTACTTTTTTTTTTGGCAGAAACCAGGAATTTCACCCTTTTTTTGTGGTTTTTGTTTTTGGTTGTTTTTTTTTCCGAATCTCAGAAATCCCTGTAAGAGGAGGCCAAGGGAAGTCTTTGCTGTCTCTAAGGTGGACCCCACGGTAGCTTATTTATAGTAGTTTGAGTCTGGATTTGAGAAATAACGCGCTCAGTGGCAACTTCAAGTGGATGCTAAGAAAGCAAAATGTAATTATCTGAGCTGAGGTTTGGCCAGGACAGTGAATTCCCACAGGAACTGAGGCACCGACCGCAACACTCAGCACCTTCCACTCTGAGTGCAAGAGAACTTTGTCTTCCCTAAGGATCTGCAGAACAGGACAGGAGAGGAGGGAATACAAGTATTAACAACCCAGTTCCTTGGAAAAAAGTCTTTGGAACTCTTTAATTACCCAGGGCAATTAACTCCTTTGCCGTAGCTGTCATCTGAAAAACAAACCCATCGAGCAGGAATAATGGCCCCTCAAACCATGTTTTCGAGCCCGGACCCAGCTCGGGGTGACCCCGCCGTTGTTTTCCTGCCACATCCCTGCATCTGGGGCTTCTTCCTGGAGGTCTCCCCGCCGGGATCCACCTCCTTTGCAGCTCCCTTTATCTCCCAAGAAGTGCCAGGCTGGCGGTGCGAGGGTATTAGAGGTGCATAAAGCCCTTAACATTTTAATCTGCCACCTACACTGCAGTTTATGAGCCGCTGTAAATCTCGTGGTTATAATGAACTCATCTAATGATATTGCTGATGGATAAATTCACCCGGGCTGAGGAACAACAGTTACTTGCAAATGAAAGGAGAGTAATTTAAAGTTTCGTGTAAACACCTTTGCTGCCTGGGTTCTGAGTTCTCCCAGCCTAACCCCTCTCGGGGTTTCATGACAAATGGAAACTATGTGTTTGTGAGGCAACGACTGGCTGGCCTGGAAAAGAACCTGCCTCCTTCTGCCCAGCTTATGTAACTTGGGCATTGGAACGAAGTTTTAGGGGAAAATACATGTAATTTTCTGGGTCAGGTGTGTTAAATTAGGGGAATGGAGGGAAGAAATAAAGCGCCGTATTAGGCAGTGAAAAATGCCTACACAGTGTAAAGGTATTTAGACTCCTACTATGAATTTCAATAATAATTAGGAGTGTGGCTGGTTTTAATGCTCCCAGTTTCCCCCCCCACACACACCCCCTAAAGCATCCCAACTTGAACCTTTTTTTAAATGATCAGCAATATAAAGTACATATTGTGGTTTCCAACCTCTCATTAAGGCTCATCCCCCTGTGCTGAGGTCTGGTCTGGGCTATGTCAGGCCTAAATACCTGGGAGGACTGGGCTCAAAGACCTCAGATCCCTGCAAAGATTGGATTTGGACTTCTAAATTGCTTAAGTGCTTAAGTGCTCGGGGGAATTTTATCCTGAAACTCCTCAGCGACGACGAAGCCAATTTTGAAATGGGTGCGAAGGTTTGGGGTAAGAACAGCAGGGTTTTCACTGCCCACTGCTCTATCACAGCAAGTTAATCATATTTCCCCCCCTTTTCCCTCCAAGAAACACGTTTTGAACCTGCATTGGTGTTGTTAACACGCAGTTGTGCACACACATACACACACACAGAGAGGTCTGCGAGTTCCTCCTCTGGCTTTCACTGAGTCATCAGGCTCCCCAAATGTGTGAACTCACGCTATAATGTTCTCCCAGAAAAATAACAAATTGATTTCATTTTTACAGGCTACAGCATGCTGTATAATTGGAGACACTGCCTTGTCAACTCAGACCGGTCTGACCCGACCAGAGACATCGCTTACAGCTGTTTACGGAGCCATAAAGTTTCCTCCTCTTTGTTTTTCCTTCCTTTTACTCTCTCTCTCTCTCTCTCTTTATTCTATTTTTTTTTTCTTTTCCCTCTAGTGAATCCTACAACTACTTTTTGTTCTGGTCACAAAGTGCCGTTAAGGAAAACGCAGGAAGTTTTGGTTTAGAAAAGCCCTTCAGTGGGTGCTCCACTCAAACACCGGAGTCAATGGGACTTAAGCACATATTTAAACCCCGAGCGTGTGTTTAAGGACTTTTGTTGCACCCAGACAGTCAATAAGGGACTTGCCCTTACACCTGTGCCTGTTTTTTTTTTATTTAATTATCGATACCAAATTAAGAGGGTTTGATGGAGCAACCTCAGGGATTGTTTCCTTTGGAGACCCACAGCACAGCTCCAGCTGCATCAGGAATTTTGCCATTTCTCCTTGTCGCTGTGTCCAAACCCTGATCATCCAAAGAACACCAAACTCCTACATTAATTTATCTGCTCTACAGAAACTGCCAGGATTACTGGGCACAGTTTTTTTACAGCACAGAAAAAAAACCACCCTGAAATCTGCTTTTCCCATATCTATGTCGTGTAACACATTTGTCAGGCACTCAGAATAAACTTGATTTTTCTGGCCATTGTAAAAATACAGTTTTATGGAGGGTGGTTTTGCAAACAGTTTTACTCTGTGTGTGAATCTTTTAGGTTTATCATAAAATACTCAGAACCTCCAACCTGAAGTGAAATAGAACCTCAAAACTAAAGGGAAATATTTTGATTTCTGTGGGAAAAGGGTTTCTGGTCATATCCTTGATTTTCCTGCCGTGAAAAAGTTGCTTCACTTTGAACTAATGAACTGGAAAAAAAAAAAAAAAAAGATCTCAAACCCAAAAAAGGGCTTTTCATGTAGTTGCACTATCCATCAAAATACCTTCTAAGTACTTTGCAATAAATTACAGTTGTGCTTCCTTTCATATCTTTCATTCATCTTGGAATCTGCTCCTCCTTTGGTCTGAAATGTCACAACATTCATTCAATCCCTCTGAAAGGCTCAAGGACTGATCAATTCAGCTGTTCCAGAGCCAGACATAGTTATAAATACAATAAATACAATTTACACTCTCTTTGAGAACCATTTCTGTACAGAGGATGGGGGAATATTTTTCTGGATCTTGATCCAAACATGGGAAAAGAACATGAGTTGCTCAGAGAAGAAAACCTTCCCTCCAAAAATACACTGAAGCTTTTAAGGTGTGTATTTCATTTTTTAGGAAAATATGGAAAGCATCAGAGGGCAGAGACCTCCTTATCTTCCCCTTCCCTCTCTTTGGGAAGAGCTGCAGCAAAAGATGACAACAAAAAATCCACATGGAGGAAGGTCACGAGGAACAACCCAGCCCAAAGGGAAATCAACTCTTATTTAGCACTAAAACAACAAGACTACCATGAGACCAAAGCTCAAATATTTTTTGCTGCCTATAAAACTATTTTTTTAATTTTTTTTTTCAAATGAAGCAGCAATTTCTGCTGCAAGAGAACAACTGGATTTTTTTTTTTTTTTTTTTTTTTTGCAAAGAAACTGCTTTGCATGGGAAAAAAATCCTCATGGCTCCTTGACATGTTTCAGCTAGATCTCAGGAAAATTAAGGAGGTACAGACTGATGAGTCGCTCAGAGGTACAGGAAAAATGCCAGTGGATGTCCTGGCATTTGTATCCACTCTGAGAGAGAGAAAAATTCTCGCTCAGAGATCGTCTCACTCAACTGAAAGAATAACAACAGCAATAAAACCTGGTGCAGAGGAAGAAGAGGAGGATTTACCTTCCTTTGCAGCACTGGTTTTACCACTGTTTGGGGATAACTCCTGTCTACCAAAATGGATACATTGGGTCTCCTACAGCCCCAAATTCACCCTGGTGAACAGGCAGGGTGGTTTCAGCCATAAGGCAGCTTAATTTTCTTGGGTTGCTAAGCAAAACCCCTCCATTTCATACATTTATGGCAATGACCTAATGTTAAGTCAAGGTTTTACAATCTGTTTTTGAGATAGGAAGCCATATATATATATAAATATATATATGTGTGTATATATATATATATATATATATGTATGTATTTAGATTAGATGTTAGGAGGAAATTCTTGACTATGAAGATGGGGAGGCCCTGGCACAGGTTGCCCAGAGAAGCTGTGGCTGCCCCAGGATCCCTGGAAGTGTTCAAGGCCAGGTTGGATGAGGCTTGGAGCAACCTGGGCTAGTGGAAGGTGTCCCTGCCCATGGCAGGGGGTGGAACTGGATCAGCTTTAAGGTCCCTTCCAACCCCAACCATTCTGGGATTCCATGGCTCTTAATAATGTGTCACCCACCCTCCAAGGGTCTCCACATCTCTTGGGTGAAAGAAGATGATTTGTGTGAAAAGCTCTTCCACTTTTTTGAGTGATTAAGCAACAGACCTGGCCTAAATTCCATCAAGTCATCTGGAAAACCATGGCACCATGTGTGCACCAGCAGACAGCACAAAGACCAGACTTTCTCCTCAGACTCCTCTCCCTGAACTCCCTGGAGTCTGGTGTTCTCACACCGGGAGCTGCGGCTCAAAGAGTTTCTTCTCCAAGTGACTCAGCAGGTGAGGTGCCTTGGTGTTCCTCAGAAGAACAGAACTGTTCCCCAGCACAGAGAGTGGGATTGGAGAGCCAGGACTGGGCTGAAAAAGGTTGGAGATGGTCAGGCTGGTGAATGGGGAAGAAACTGGTGTGAGAGAGGAAGAATCAGTCATAGAATGACCTATGTTGGAAAGGACCTTCAAGATCTTCCAGTGCCACCCCCTGCCATGGGCAGGGACACCTTCCACTAGCCCAGGTTGCTCCAAGCCCCATCCAAACTGGCTTTGGATACTTCCAGGGATTGAGCAGCCACAGTTTCTCTGGGCAACCTGTGCCAGGGCCTCCCCACCCTCACAGGGAAGAATTTCTTCCTAACGCCTAACTTAAATACATATATTTATATATATGGCTTCCTAATCTAATCTAACCCTACTCTCTGTCAGTGTGAAGCCATTTCCCCTTATCCTGTCACTCCAGGCCCTTGCAAACAGTCTCTCTCCATCTTTCCTGTAGCTCCTTCAGGCCCTTGAAGGCCACAATTGGGTCACTCCAAACCCTTCCTTTCTCCAGGCTGAACAATCCCAACTGCAGGTAGGAGAGGAAGGATTTTGAGGAGAGAAAGTGGGAAGGGAGGTGCCCTTGGAGCAGAAGAAACCAACCCAAATGTCTGACTTGGAGGATGAAATAAGATGCAGGGTGAAGTGCCAACGAGCCCTCAGTGCTGGGGGCACGGAGCCTCCGGGAGAAAGACCTGGGAATCTCCCAGGGAGCAGGAGCAGGAGCAGCACCTGCAGATCCCTCTGTGTGCCATCTGAGCACTAATGATTTCTTTCTGAGAGTCAGAGAGCTGCAGACAGGCTGCCAGATAGTGATCAGCTCGTGGAGGGGTGATCACTATTAGGCAAAGATACCAGCTTTGACATGCAGCAGCGAGGGAAGCGGCCAAGAATTTGGGAAAGCGATCCCAGCTTTTCTGCTGCACGGTTCCCCTGCCAAGATACCTCCTGTGTTTACTTTAGAAACCAGAGACGAGCCCTCCTCTTCATCATCATAATAATAAAGCTGCAGGGTCACTCAGCTTGGCAGATGGATTCCTTCCAGCTCGGATTTCTGCTCCTTACCTGCGGAGCTGATGTACCTGGGGGATTATGCAATGGGAATAATTGGGTTTCACGGGAGATCTGAGCAGTGACAATGCCAGGCTGTGGGAAGGAAGCTCCTCTGGAGAAAATCACATCGACCCAGGGATCTCACGTGCTCTTTGCTGGGGTTTGAGGAGCCTGAGTAGCCACAGGGACCACTCGGCCTCTGCAGAAGCAGCCCTGTCTCACCAAAAATGTGAAGGAGGAACCAAACGGGCTGCTTATCCTCTGGTTTCCGTCTTTCCCCTGCTCCTAAATCCTAAATATAGAATTACAGAATCATTGATGTGTAGGAAGGGACCTTTAAAGGTCATCTAGTCCAACCCCTCTTCCAAAAGGCAGGGACACCTTCCATTAGACCATGTTGCTCAGAGCCACGTCCATGCTGACCTTGGATATATCCAGGGATGGGGGTATCTACAGCTTCTCTGGGCAACCCAGTGCCAGGGCCTCACCACCCTCACTGTGAAAAGTACCTTCATGCATCAGAATATTGAAAAGCAGGAATGTAAAGGAGATGTTTTTGCCGGACAGAAATATTTAACTGGACACATCACTCAGGATTTTAGCAATTTTTTTTTTTGATTAAGGAATAAAGGAACTGTCCCTATTGCCTGGAAAAGAGAATGTTCAGTTTTCAAGGATTTTTACAGGAAGAACATACTAAATGATATACAGGTGATATACCTACTAACATGCAGGGCCCCGCACAACCCTGGGTTTTGTTACAGCGCTGAAATAACAATTAATGGAACTCAGTTTCACAAATTATCATCGAGGTCTGGAGGAACAGAAGGGGATTTAGCAGGAACGAGAAGGGATGAGTTATTTTACTCAGATCAGGAGCACCTGGAGGTGTGACAGCACAAATATCCCAGGATTTTAAAGGTTTCTGAGCACTTCACCTGCGGGACATCAACCCATCCATAATCAACTCAGAGGGCAAAGAGGATGCTTTCTTTGGAAGGGAGTGTTGCTTAACTACAAGGCTGAAAATGGCAGTGGAAGCAAAACTGGGAACATGTTTACCCTCCATGCCACCATCAGATGTTCTCTGCCTCCTGTTCCCTTCCCTTCCCGTGTCACCCACGCACGGACACACCTATTGACACATTCCCTGTCTGTGGAGGCACCAGTGAAATCTTCTCTGCTCCACTGCACCCAACATCGAGCAGAAACATCAGGTGCCCTCAAGGAATCCTTTCTTACACCTTCTTTTCCTGCTAATACTGACTAATAATGTTTGGAAACCAGGAGCTCACAACGAGGTGGGTCAAGTCTCCAAAAGCTGGTGAGGTGTCTCAAGACGTGGGGGGGTCAGTTGGGTTGGCTGCACGTGGGTATCTCACACCCTTTAAGCTACACTTGGGGATCCCACCTGGCTCCCAGCTGCCACAGATCCTTCTATAAGACCCATGTGGGAGCTTCCAGCCCTGCTCGGGTGTCTTAGGACCACTGGGAATCTCCAGCAAGACTGGGTGCCTTGGTGTGGCCCACTCAGCTGTGTGGGATTCACCTCCCCTTCCTACAGAAGACTGGATGGTTCAGCACAGACCTTAGTCAGCCATCCTACATTTCCCATGTTTCCAGTGGAAATAGGCATAATTAGGACATGGGGAATTTGGCCTAGTTGAGATATCAGATTCAAGAAGGAGTTAAGTCATGGGCTGGACTTCACTGTCTATTTAAGAGTCATGTTCCCTGTGCATCCCTGGAAGTATCCAAGCCCAGGTTGGATGGGGCTTGCAGCAACCTGATCTAGTGGAAGTTGTCCCTGCCCATGGCAGGGGGTTGGAACAAGATGATCTTTAAGGTCCTTTCTAACCCAAACCATCCCAGGGCTCTATGATACCTCAGGTGTGAGTTACTGACAGTGAAAGTGTTCAGTGAGATGAATCCCACCCTGAGCTCAGGATCTTCTGGCCAGGTGGTAACAGGTTTGTGTTCATCTCTACCAAGCCCTTTGGCCAAAGATCCGGTTCTGGAGGAGCTTCAGAGAAACTTACTGAGAGGAGAAAGGGGGTTGCAGTGGGGTAGAAACTCCCTGCATGGGAATTATAACAAATACAGGAGTAAAGGCCTAAATCCAGCAATTCCCACTGTAGTTCCAGTGGGTTCCAGTACACAGTAGCCCCAGTGCAGTCCTAGGACAGGGACATTCTCACTGGGACATAAAATCCTGAACATTCAGCACCATTTCATTCACTTTTCTCCTTGTGAGATAACTTTCCTTGGCTGGGGCACGGGAAACTGCTGAGAGGCAATCCCAAAATCTTAGGAATTCTACCTGATTCCTTTTCAACACCACTGTAATCTTATTGATTCATCAACGTTTATAGTTTCCAAGTTAGACCACCTGTTAGTTCATCTCCTCCACACCACTGGCCGCTGCTGAATCACCTCCTTCAGAAAGGTGCCCACTCTTGATCCAGAGATATCCAGAGATGGGGAATCTCCCAGTTCCCCTGGGGATATGCTAACCATCTTCCCTGGAAGAGCTGCCAGAGCTGCTGAAGCCAATCTCTTGTGGCAGTGGTGGCAATTGTAGCCCACAGTGCAGAGCCTCACTCAAAAGGACTGTGGCTTTCCAGACACGGGCCTTGCAGGTGCTAATTTTGGCTCCAGTGTAATCAGTGAGACCTGAATCCTGTCTAGGATAGGAAGCAAGAAGAGGAAGGCAGCCAGTCCCCCATAATTTTTTAATCTGGTTTTGGTTTCTGCCCTTTAAAACAATAATTAGAGGCTTCACCCACTCCCTACAAGAGAACTGCTGTAAAAATGAGTTTGTAAGCAAAATATGTTGGATCTCTCCTGGAAGTGCTTCTGCTGGGTATTCTCTTTAATGAGGGTGATCTCACCAACTGAAGAGGGAGTTGGTGGAGGGGAGGAGGGGAAGGTTTGTGGTGTTCCAGGAGGCTCCTGGGGGAGGACGGGGGAACCTACCTCCCCTCCACCCCGTGCTGCTCTCCCCGAGCTCCCCACCACACTCACCTCCTCTTCCTTTGGGAGCAGCAAATGCTGCTGCTGCTCCTCTTATTGACACATATTTCGAACAAGCCCGTGCAAGGGCCTCAGACACATTACCTTGCACATGGTGCCCCGGGCCACACATTCGCCTCCTTACACCGACAGCACGTTTTGCTTCACAAGGAATGTGCAGGCCCTCACCTCCAGCTATTTATCTGCCGTGCTCAGGAGGAATAGGAGAGAGGGAGAAAGCCCTACATGCCCACAGCTGGTTGTTAACCCCGTCCTACAAACCCCACAAAGTGGCCAAACATTGACCTCTCTCCGCACGAGGTCTGGGCCACTGTCCAGGCTGAGGGACCTGGGCATGGATGGATGCCTGCAGCCTGTTCCCCACCTTCCTGAGTTCCTGCACTTAGGAAAACAGCTCCTAGAACCTCATTGGAACCTCACTGACCCATTCCTCCAGCTCCATAACGGAGCACAACCAGGCTATCATATCATCCCACCCTGGAAGAGGAAGGCTCCCCGGTGATTAAAGGTTGCTGATACACACACCTCTTTCCAGGATCAGGATAATCTTCCCTGGCTGTTAGCAACACTTTTTTTCCCCCCCTGCTTTCTCTAAATCTTTCCATCATTGTTATTACAGTGATAATAACAATAATTATTGCTATTATGCCTTGAACTTGAGGCTGAGATTAGGGCTCCCATTGTGCGAAGAGCTTGGTGGAGGAATGTCGAGGAGAAGATTCCTGCCATAGAAAGCTCTTTTTCTGCATTCAGGTAGGACATGAAGGGGTGAAAGGAGGAGAGAAAAGGGGCCAGGAATGAGGCAGGATGAGAGAGACAGCAGCAAGGAGAAAATGAAGAGCAGTCAGCAGAATAACAGGAGTCAGCACTGGTGCCTTGCCCAAGCAAACCCCGCTCCTTGTCTGTGTCCACACATGTCAAATCTCGACAGGGAGAAGAAGGGGAATGCTCCCTTGAATTTCCCAGCTGCAGAAATGTGGATTTTTACTTTTTTTTTTTTTTTGACAGAGCAGTAGAAGAGCCTTCAGCAGCTGCACCCAGGTCTGATCACTGCCATTGCCTCTTCACTGCTACAGCCCCGCTTCAAGTCCATCAAAGACCCCAAAAAAAACCCCCTCTCTCTGTGGCAAAATCAGGGTGGAGACCTTTCCACCACAAACCCCCTGCACTGTGCTCTTAACCTTGAGAAGAAATTATCTGCACTCCTGTCCTTTTTGGGGGCTGGAAAGCTGCCAGGGATCCAGGGTAAGGAGTTGCTAACACCGTGCCATACTAATAATTCTTCATTTCACCCACCTTTTTTTCTGTCTCTTTAGATTAGATTTGAAGTGCTTCAGGGCAGGGACTGTCTCCTGCTATGTGCACATAAGGTGCTTAGGACAAGGAGCCTTTCCACTTCCTTGGAACTGGCAACTGCCAACGAATAATAAGAAATAATTGGGAAGATCTTGAAAGGCGAGATGCAAAGTGACAACAGACTCACTGAGAGGGGTTGGGAGGGTTCTAGAATTTTTTGAAAGCTTTCTGGTTTGGTAAATGATGAATTAAAAAAAAAAAAGTACTTATTTCCTGGCTCTAAGAAATTAAAATTAGTACCTGGATGTGGTACATGAGCACTGAACTACAGTCTGGGTCAGGATGGGTAAAAGAAAAGTGTGTCCAGGTGGAATAGCATGAGAAGTTTAAATAAAGTGAATGTAATTCCCTAAGTGAACACCTTTGCTCTTACAAAAAAAAATGACAATGTAGGTTAAACTATCCTGTGGGATAGTTTAAAATCATCCATCAGCTCCCAGCACTGCCCATGAATCTCAAACTTGCTCCATTTCTACTCAAAATCAGTGTGAGAAGAGTGGGAAATTGTGAATATAAATGAGGACTCAATGAGGTAGATAAGTGATAAGGGAAGCCTAAACCCTTGGTGAATAATCCATGATTAGTAGTGCTAAAAAGAGGAGAATGACCAATAAATAACAGTTTAATGTGTCAGAGAACATACAGAGATATTCACACACACTCATTTATGGTCCCTAACAATGTATTAACCTTATGCAGATAAACAAGGAGATAAAGAATGATGGGAATCTGGGATATTTCTGGGTAACTACTCTGAACATTTGTAATAAATCTCCAAGTGATGATGGAAAACAAGAGAATGCCAAATAGGTGAGGAATCCACTGTGTTGTTAAAGAGCAAATGGGTGACTGTAAATCTGTTATCTGGCCCAAAAGGGAAATGGGTGATACAAGACTGAACCCACAGAGAATGGAAAAGTTGTTTTATAATTAGTGGCAGCAACCGCAGTTCTATGGGAAACTAATTTCACGTAATTTTTAAATGGGACTGTTAAACACAGGCGATTAAAGTGACGTTGATACAGCATTTCTGTCAGAGTGTAAGAGAAAGAGTGACTAAAAAATTCAATATATGATCCTGTATGGGATCAATGTAGAACACAAGAAATAGAGGCACAGCTGAGAGTTCCCCACCCTGCCAAACAATCCTCATCAGAGGGGCTGTTTCTAACTGAAACTCTCTGAGATAATCTCAGTGCTGCTTGATTTTCTTATCAATGGTCCAAAAAACCCCTCAATCACATCATCGTTGAAAAAATCTGGAGGACATGGAAGCACCAGAGGGGTGAGAGTGAAGGACACGGACAGGGCAGCAGCACAAAGAGGGGGATGAAGATGTGACCACCCAAATTCCTAGTCAGGCTTGTAGGAGTGACATAAGCCATGCCAAGGATGTAGGAATTTGGGGACTGACCCCCATGATGTGAATGCTGAGCCCAGCAGGGCTGCAGAGCGAGGACAGAGGAGGAGGGTGCAATAGCTACACCCAGCACTGGTGAGGACACTGCCAAAATGCCACATCCAGGAAAGCTGGAGAAGGCCTGGAGAAGCAGACAGACTTCCAGATTTGGAGGGAGTGACTGATTCATACCATCTGCAGTCCATAGGTGCTACATCATCCCTCCCTTTACAGACAACGAGGATATTGGATGTAGAATTAGAGAAAATCACACACAGAGATACTTTGGATGTCACCAAAGCTTCTCTCTGGTGACTCAGAACTACAGTTTTGGTGAATTATTCATTGCTTTCTTGATCTCTGATGCCACAGTAGGCTCCAATAAATTCCTCTAAGGTCCAAGAACAGTGGTCTGAATGTGAACTGTGGGAATTTTAGGAAATGCCACCTGGAACAGCTTTCTCAGTGCTCCAGCTCAAACACAGGGGCTGCCAAAGGAGGGACCAGGCGTAGCTCTCAGACATCACTCTCCTAATGGTCCTGAAGATAGAGAATCCTACTGGGATTTCCTTGAAGGTTTCCCACCCAAGTAGTGACTCAACCTCCTTATTGTTTTCGGGAAGGAATCTGACACGATCAGGCCCAAGATGGTCCAGGGCTTTTGGGCCATAAAGTTCCCTATCACCAAGTGCTGTAAAATCCCCTGATCGGAGGAGCTTTCACCACGAGCCCTCAAAGGGCTGAGTACCACGTTCTGCCTTAGACAATGGGATGTTATATATCCACAACCATATAAACAGCTAGTTGGATGAGAGCTGGATAAGATCACGGCTTTACAATGCTGCCCCTCCTGCTTTTAAGCCATCCCAGCCCTTGGCTGAAACCAGGATGTGGCAAGCCTCAAAGGGATTTATGCCTTGGAATTACCAGCCTTCTTCAGCCTTACAGGAATAAGGATGTTGATTCTCACCAGCAAATTGCTCCCACTCAGCACTGCCTTTCCTCCTTGATCCTTTCAGCACCACCTTTTTGTTGGGAGCATCTAATCACTCATCAGCAAAGGTTCTCCCTGGGAGCACCTGAGTCGTGGCCCTTTCATTCCATTGTCCTGCTCAAGAGAGGCTTTTGCACCCCAGAATTTCCCAGTAAGTGACACTCCACTCGCTTTGGGTCGTTGTGAAAGACACCCTGTGCAAGCCCAAGGAGAGGAATTGCCTTGCTGCAATTCCTCTGCTGCCTGCTGTGACAGGACAGAAATGTCTCTTGGGTACCCAGAGTTTGGTTGGCGCCAGAGCTCTGGGAACAGACTGAAAGGCGTGGGCTGTTTTGGGATGAATCATGTTTTTAATCATCAAACACTGCCAATCAGAACTGCAGCAGATTTTCCCCAGATTTTTTTTTTTCTTCTTTTCTTTTTGTTTTACCTTAAGAGTGATAATTTCAGGCTCACAACTCTGGATTAAGCACACACAGGAACTTCACAGGTGCTGACTAATGAGATTTCCCAGCCCTCTTGTTTGAGATGGAGAACCTTCAGTGGGTTATGAAACTGTCCCAACTGGAGCTGACATTAGATTGGAGATAATAACCCTCCCAGTGTGCACATGGATCAATTATATCAGTAACTAGCTTTAATTAGGAGAGATGATGTAGTTATTAAGTGATGAGCCCATGGACTGTGGGCTCATTGCACTAAAGATCCCCTGTGGACTTGAGGCATTTTGGTTTGCCTCAATTTCCCACCTATGAAGTGGGAATAATATTATGGATTAATAATATACTCACCCATAAAAACAGTGCTTAAGGAATTAAAGACAAAGGCTCTTAACACTTAGATGATGGATTATTTAATGACTGAGCCACGTTGCAGTGGCAAACTGAGGCTCATGCCAAGCACCAGAACAGCAGGCAGTGATGGATCACTGTATATTCTGCAGAAAGCCTGCAAAGATGCACATCATGTCTCTACCTGTACCAGCTGTTGGACAGTAGTTATGAAAACCTGACTTCCAAGTCACTGGAACACCCCTGAACCCTATTTTGGGTGAGGGAGGCTTCACTGTTGATTATATATAGGAATCCCCCCACCTCAACTATAAAGTTTTCTCCTTTTAATCTTTGGAATAGCACCAAGTTCCACTGTTTTCTGCATTTCCACTAAATTCGTGTCTGATCACTGAGGGACTTTTGTTTTCAGCCTTTCAACTCCTTTTAGTAAATAGGGCAGATGGTGAGAAGTTGGAAATTTCTTTTTTTGTGTAGGAATCCCCCCATCTCATCCATAAAGTTTTCTCCTTTTGATCTTTGGAACAGCACCAAGTTCCATTGTTTTCTGCATTTCCACTAAAGTCGTATCTGATCACTGGTGTATTTTGGTTTCACCTTTCAACTCCCTTTACTAAATATCAAGAAATTTCCTTTTTTCCCTCCTGAATCATTTGTTCCTGATTTACCTGATGCCCTGGCTCAGTGAAGGATCAAGGAGACACGAGCAAGTAGGCAAGGACAGGATGTCCCACGTGCTTAAACACCTGGTTAAGTGTTTGGCTCAAGCAAAGTTTCCATAAGGATAAGATTTAATGCAAAGAAAGTGAGTAATCCCACCCATGACCCGGGTTTTCCTGTGCTGTGACACTGGACCCTCCTCTGAGGAAATCTCTGTTCTAAATGTTTTAAGAATTCCATAATTTAAAAACGTGAAAACATCGAAGAATTAAATATAAATAAATATATGAAACCGAACTAAAACCAACAAAGCCCCCCTCAGGTAAAACTTCCAATAAATCCATGTTCAGCTCTGCTTTACCAACCATAATTATCCACTCAGGGATTTCATCCCAAACTTGTTTACTGAGGGTGTTATTTATTCATATCTGTTGCTAAACCGACAAAAGATCTGCAGGGATGCTTCGGCAGCAGGAGACAAAAGTGGGCACATCATTAGATGGAAGGTTTGATCCACAGCCTGATCCAAAGACTATTCCTGAATAAGAAATCTCCAATGAAGAGACCTCCAGGAAACCTCTGCCTCTGCAGCTGGGTGAAGGTGACTTGAAGAGGACCCCAAACAGAAGCCTGATGCAATATCCAGAGTTAGGAAAAGTGACACCTTTTTTTCTTTGCACAGTTTATATATTTAACACGTTCTCACTTATTCTTTCTATTATAGCATCCTCTTGAATGATACCAACAGGACAAATCCAGCCTGAAAAGCTCAAGTAGGAAGCTCAGATGGACCCAGGGAAGACTCAGCCCGTGGTTGTCTAAGATTCAGTACTCACAGGCAAGTCCTGAGCAGGCACTGGCCTTCAAGAAAACCGCACAAACACGGCTCAGGTGAGATCCCTGAGCCCTCAGATTCACTTCAGACTTTTGCATCCAACCCCTGTTGCATGTGGCCTGTACAATATTAGTGTCTTCTTTTAACAACCCTCCTTTAAAACCACTTGGGAGTGTCCATTTGTGGTTTTTAGGATACATGGAAAGAAACCACCGCGGCAGTCAAGTCAAATCGACTCTCTGATTTTTGAGACTATCAGTCTTCAGGTTGCCTTTTCTGCTATTTCTCCTCCTTTTTCACTGAGGCAGGTAAGGAATCACGTGGCCAGGGTGTTCCTTGGGAGAACAGCCCTCACCTGAGGTCAGAGCTCAGCTCCTGAGGAATGGAAACCAAAAGGCATTTTGCACGTTCCCCTCACTGTGTGTGCACCCCTTCGACCTGCTCCGAGGGGAAGTGTTTCCTGGCAGGAGTTGGCTTCAGAGGGCTTGGGATAAAACAAGTCAGGATCCTGGCCATCTTTTTGCACCCTGAGCCCCACGCAAAGCCTGTGCCAGCTCCCTGCTCTGGGGTGCCCAGGCAGGGCAGACAAGATCAACTTAGTGCCCACTCAAGATTGGGGGATTTGATCAAAGTGAGGAGATAAGAATCACAAAGGCCACCTTTATGGCTGTGCTACTGATAAGGTGACAGAACAGGGGCTAATCTCTACACTGGCATAATTGACAATAACCTTGGAGCTTCTGGGAGCTGTTTAATGACCCAGGAATCTGGGGAATGCTGTTGCATGGCAGAATTCCTGGCATGTGTCTAACCTGGGGCTGTGAGAGGAGGCATCAGAACAGTTCCATTGGACTGATGGGTCAACACTGAGCAAAAGGATTCCTTCAGACCCCAAAGCTGGGTGCCTGAGACCTTAGTTCTTAGTGCATCCCCAGGCCTGGAACGGGTTGGAATCACCACATCACAAAGGGGAAGAAAAACGCGTACCTCCCTTGGATAATTCAGCAGCTGGGAGGCAATCCAAGTTCATTAGACAAATTTGCTTATATAAGTCACATGTCACACCTCAGCCTGGAATCAATCATGTTTCAGTAGCTATGGTAAAATGTGCAAACAGTGACTTCCAGCTGAGACAAGTTCAGCACGGCTCGGCCAACGGGGTGGAGGCCCCGTTTTTTTGACTCACCCCGTTGAGTTCCTGCCTCAGGACCGTGAGGGTCTCTGAGCAACGTGCACACGAGCCATGAAGTCCAGCCAGTGCTGGGAGAAGGAGTGGGGAAGGATCTCTGGGTGGGTTTGGCTGCCAGCTGGATGGGGAGGGTGAGGTTGTGCTCCCGAGCTTGTCTCAGCTGGAAGGAACTCACTGCAGACACAGCTCATCCAGGCTCTGTCCTCTGCAGCTTCCCATAAAACCCCAATCCCAGGGCATTTTGGAGCAGCACCTCGAGTACCACTGTTGAAATCCAGAGATCTCTATCAGCTCTGAGGGAAGGCAGGTCCTCAACTGGAGTCCAACAGCAGCACTCCTGGGCTTTCAGAAAGCCAGGACTCAGGTCCTTAACAGCATTTAGCAGCCAGTCTGTCCCAAAAGATACCAACCCCACTTCCACTGTGATGACAAAACCCTTCCTCCTGCCCACCAGCTGCATCTGCACAGTGCTCTGATGGTAACTCCACAGCTAAGAGCATATTGGAACTTCATCACACTCTTGGGAGCCCCAAAAATGAGTCTGCAAGTTACATATTCCCTTCTTCTACCAATATCTTTGCAGTCATCAATAAACTCTGGCTCTTTGACCCATATATGTGCATTTCTTTGGCCATTTTACATGTCCTGTGAGAAGCCTCTTCTCTAACACCAGCTCTTTGATCAGTGAACATGCTGGTTTCCCAACTAATCAGCAGGGTGCTAAAGAGAGAAGTAGCACAGTCCTTAAGTAGTGTTGATCCTAAAAGTCTTTTTACATCTGTAAAAAGGTACAGCCCTTTCACACCCTTTAGGACTGGGAAGTTGAGAAGTGACCATTTCACACTGAGGGTGTGTCCAAAGGAGGGGAATATCTGTGTCCTACTCTAGCAAGTGGCAGGAGATCCCTCCTTCACTTCATCTTCACTTAGGAAAACCTAAAGTAGAGCCCTAAGCTGAGCTTAGGGGCTCTGAGAAGTTATTATCTGTTCTCACACACTCCAGAGCTTCCCAAATGCTCATTTGCAGCTCAGGTAGGACCCATCTCACCTGACTCAAACCATCTAAACTGTAGTTATCCAGTCTGACCTATTCATTCAGTTCCTCCAAGATTTTATGGAAGCAGAGACACTTTCAGGCAGCAACTTGAGCCACCATATCTGAGTCATGATAACCTGAGTGAGACAATTCCCGTTTCTGGAATCACAGAACGGTTTGGATTGGGAGGGACCTTTAAAGCTCATCTAGTCCAACCCCCTGCCATGCCCAGGGACAGCTTCAGCCAGATCAGGTTGCTCAGAGTCCCGTCCAACCTGACCTTGAATGTTCCCAGGGATGGGGCATCCACAACACCTCTGGGCAACCTGTGCCAGGGCCTCACCACCCTCAGCATAAAAAAGGTGTTCCTTAGGCCTAGTCTGAATCAACCCTCTCTTTGCTTAAAACCATCACCCCTTGTCCTGTCACAGCAGGTCCTGCTGAAAAGTTTGTCCCCATCTTTCTTGTAAGCCCCCTTGAAGTCCTGGAAGGGGCTGAAAGGTGTCCCCAGACCTTTCTCTTCTCCAGGCTGAACAATCCCAGCCATCTCAGCCTTTCCTCACAGCAGAGGTGCTCCAGCCCTCCCATGGCTTCTGTGGCCTCCTCTGGATGTGCTCCCATGTTGAGAACCACAGAGGTGGATGCAGCACTGCAGGTGGGGTCTCAAAAGGGAAGAGTTGAGGGGCAGAATCACCTCCCTCGACCTGCTGCCCACCCTGCTGGGGGTGCACTCAGGACACAGTTGGTTTCTGGGCTGCCAGTGCACATGGCTGGGTCCTGCCCAGCCTCAAGTCCATCTCAGTAGGGCTGCTCTCCATCCCTTCATCCCCCAGCCTGTGTTGATACCAGGGCTTGCCCCACCCCAAGTTCAGGAACTTGCACTTGGCCTTGTTGAACCTCAAGAGGATCCCATGGGCCCACTCCTTGAGCTTGCCCAGGTCCCTCTGGATGCCATCCTTTCCCTCCATCATGCAACAGCACCACTCAGCTTGGTGTTGTCTGCAAACCTGCTGAGGGTGCACTAAATCCCCCTGACCACGTCACTGATGAGGAAACATGGATAAAGAAACAGCACTGGACACAAATATGGACCCCTGAGGGACCCCACTTGTCACTGATCTCCAGCTGGACTCTGAGCCATTGACCACCACCCTCTGGATGTGACCACCCAACCAATTCCTTGTCACTGAACAGTCCATCTATCAAACCCATAGCTTTCCAATTTAGAGAGAAGGATGTTGTGTGGGACCAAAGACAGTTACTCATTGGACCACAGGATACTTTTCATGATTAACAGTGTGAAGACACACAAACCTGGTCACAGCAAATTGCTGAGGTCAGTGGGAAATCATCAGTTTACACATTTTGTTACACCTGGTACACCAAGTCACTAATTGGCAGCTTCACCATTTTATATCTAAAGAAGTGAGTGCCCAAGTCCTGGGGCTGAGTACACACAGTAATGCCAAGAGAGTCCACGCAAGTCACATCCTGAATTCCAGCTCTTCAGTTGCCTATCCTATCCTATTGACTGGGTTCTGCAACAGCTTCATCAGAGTCAGGGCAGCCCTGGTGATTCCCAGCAGCTGAAGATAAGCCCTCACTGAATTCCAGTAAGAAATCAGTCATTTGGTTCCACCCAGCCATAAAACTGAAACCTCCATTTCACATTCCCCATGGTCCTGCCTGGAATCATGTTAAATAAGCCAAATTATGGTATTTCTACCATTTTAAAAACACTCCTCTATACTCTGACATTCCAGAGCATCCAGGCAAGTTGTTTTCCCCGGTATCTAACTGGTATCCTTCTTCCTTTCCTTCTCCTGGCTCTGCCCACAGTGGAATGATTCCTCCTGAGTTTTCTTTACTATATACACCTGACAAATGTTTGGGAGCTATTATCCCATCACTATTTGGCCCGGATTAGTACCTGCTAATCTTTGCTCATCAGCATCAGTCCTTCCAGCCCTCTGGCTCTTTGAACACCCTCCAGTTTGTCAATACCTTCCTGGCACGGGGCAGGGGATGGAACACCAGCAGTCCAGGTGCACCCATTGATATCATCATATCAGCTCAATTCCAGGGCTCAGTGCACTGGATCCCGGGTGTTCTGCTCCGCTGTCACCTCACATTTCTCACCCAGGCTGAGGGCTGAGGGCTGCGTGCCCGTGCAGGGCCCACCCGCTCGCTCACGTGGAGCTCCGTGTGGTTGTGCACGTTGGCATGGCAACGCTCCTGATAAATGTGGAGGTAGGGGCTCTACCTTCCCTCTGTTTACTCTCCAGGGTGACTGAGAAGCAAGGTGTTGGCACACGGTGAATGAGAGCAAGTCGTTCACAAGTTGCTGCCTGCCAGGGGAGCCGCCGTGACCGCCGTGCGCGCGCTCCGAGCCCACACCAAGACACGGAGGCTCCCGAGCCTCTTCCTTTCCCCCTGACATTAGAAGAAGTTGGAGTCATGCACAGGTGTTGCAGTGCTGCTGGTGGCTGGTGTCAAGCCCCAGCAACTCTTATTTTGATCAGTCATCTGAAGCTGAGGTGTTTATTCCATCCCAAATGCTTTGATAACCCGCCCGTGTTTAGCGCAGCTGCCGCGGTGGTAAATTGAAGATTATCCCGTGCAATGCCACAACTTATCCTTCTAGGTAAGACAAACAGCTCAGTTTTCTTCCTCAACTGTTATCAGACACAGATCTAAATCAGCACCACTTGATTACTCTCGAGAGGGAGAAGTACTTCAAGCCAATTTAAAACTGGTGACTGGTGCTAGACTTCCAGTTTCTGGAAGCTGTGGTCTTCCTTCACCTCCACACATCAAAGAGAGCTTCCATTCCCTGAACAGAGGCTCAGCCTGATGCAGATCAGCTGAGGCAAAACACAGGAGGACGGTTAACTCTCTTTTTTCGTGTTTCATCCCACTGTCTCCGTGACCAGTGACTCCCTGTGATAGCCAAGAGCTCCATGGCCAGGCCAGCAGAGTTCTCCACCACCATTCCCACGACCAGGATAAACGTTCCCTGCTGCACATAACTCACATTGCTTTACATAACACCACTTTTAGTCAGGAACAGACATTCCAAAGCAACCCTAACAGCTGCCTTTTGGGAGAAATTGTGTGTGCCTGCTTGAAATTATTGGGATGTTTTATTTTTTTTCCCTTAGTTTATCACACGGTGAATTCTCAGGATGGAATTCCATTGCTGGAGCATGTTGAGTACCATTTGAGGTGCTCTACAGTGCCCACCTGGCTCCAGCCTGCCTCCCTAAAGCATGTGGATTCCTCAGGTGACATAAAACATCCCAAACTGCACAACCCACTCCTACAGAACTACAGGGAACCTTAAACCTCCACTGAACGTAGTGAGACTTGGATCATTCACCAGGCATTGATATTGTGGGAAGGGAAGATTTGGGAAGGCAAGGGAAGAGAAGGGAAAACTGGACAAAAGCAAGTGTTTTTTATTTTGAATGAAATGTTAAAACTAAAAAAAAAGGAAAGGAAGAGAAAGGAAAAGAAAAGAGAAGAAAGGAAAGGAAAGGAAAGGAAAGGAAAGGAAAGGAAAGGAATGGAATGTTTGGGAAGGGAAGGGAACTTGGGCATTGTACAGGCTAGCGAAATATACTGATTTAAAAAAATAAATAAATGTTCGGGTCATTATTTCTGCAACTCTCAGTCTCTCCATTTATCTCCTGTGCTCTCAGCTACCTTGGAATGTGACCAATTCTGTGATTTTGGCTCACAGAAGGCAAGAATTGCATGAGGCAGAGAATCTCCAGCTCTCTGAGTCATTGTAAGCACCTATAAAATGTATGGAAATCACTAATGATTTACCTCCATGGGACACCATGGCAGAGCAACCAGGATTGCAAGTGCATTCCTACCTATTCCTCCCAAACCCCGAAATACAGAGTCAACAGCACCTGCATTTGAATAATGTACAGTGGAATGTCTCAAGAGTAACTCCTGCTTCTTTGGAAGGGAGCAAGTTGTCCCACATTCAGGCCACAGTTCCTAAGCTGTGCTTATGGGACTGGCAGGGGCAACACAGGATCTTTGGGAGACCTGAACTCTTTTGGAAGGGCAAGTGAAGGCTCCAAAGAGACCTCAAATAGATCCCTTGATGTGCACTGGGAGGTGGGATCCATTTATCCAGCTGATGGCTGACAGGAAGCTGAACAGGAGCCAGAGTGTGCCCAGGGGGACAAGAGGGCCAATGGATCCTGACCTGGCTCAGGAACAGTGTGGCAGCAGGAGCAGGGCAGGAATTGTGCCCCTGGACTCAGCGCTGGTGAGGCCACCCCTGGAGTGCTGTGTCCAGTTCTGGGCCCTCAGCTCAGGAAGGACATTGAGG
>NW_020884937.1:3125202-3146837 GCF_003945725.1 Corapipo altera
GGGGGGGGGGGGGGGGGGGGGGGGGGGGGGGGGGGGGGGGGGGAAGGAGTGGGGCTCTTCTCCCAGGAACCAGCAGTAGGACAAGAGGACACAGCCTCAAGCTGTGCCAGGGGAGGTTTAGGTTGGATATTGGGAAGCAATTCTTTACAGAGGGAGTGTTCAGCCATTGGAATGGGCTGCCCAGGGAGGTGGTGGATTCTTCTTCCCTGGAGGTGTTTAAGGTGAGACTGGATATGGCATCAGTGCCATGGGCTGGGAAGCACAGCGGGGTTGGATCAAAGGTTGGACTTGATGATCTCTGAACTCCTTTCCAAACTGGCTGATTCTCTGATTCTATGATTCTATGGCATCTGCAATGTCATGCTCTACACCTGAGTAAGTCACCCAGATCTCCTTTCCAGCAATCTAGAGAAATCCACCATTTCAGGGCACACTTTAATGCGTCTTCATTTTTTTTTTGACATCTTCAGGATGAGAAACCTGTCTCACCGTGACCATCCACTTCTCCTCTTTATCAAGGAGACAGAAGAAGGTGTCTCTGAGGGTGGATGTCCCAGAGCCTGTCCTGGAGGAACCACAGCTCAGACATCCCCATGCAACAAACCCACGGCTCCGCTCGGGGCTCAAAACCTCATGGTCAAGCGAGTGGAGCTCAAATGACTCCCCTGGTAGTTGACCCACAGCAATCCTACACATGTGAATTCCTAGCCTACAGCAAACGCTGGCGAATGTGATTTAAATTAACCCTTTTTTATTGTGGGTAAGCAGAGCCTAATTAGCTCAGTTGCTGCAGGCAACACAGGCGGCTCCCAGGGGTCAGCTGATGTGTGGTAACTTGTTGCACCGCAGAAACTCGATCAGGAGTTTAATTTGCTATAACTTCCACACAGGGGCAAACCCTTAGACCTGCATTCTAATTTCTCCCCAAGCCTCGGGCGGTACAAAATGGACTAAAAGTTGCAGCCAGAGCCCTCCGTGCTGGGAAGTGCCAGGACACGGTGGACATCGGTGTGGACTGTTCCAAAACCCTCCATTCTGCAAGAATCTGAGAGTGACAACAGTAAAAAAAAAGCTCCTAAATCCCTTAAGCTTTTTTCCATCTTAAAATATCAAGAGCTTCTCGTGTTTAAGAGCAACAAATCTGGTTCTAGAGCATCCCTTGTAACAGAGCTGTGCCTAATATAAAACAATAAATGCATCTGTTTATCACAAGCCAATTAATTTTTAGAGAAGTTAATAGTCCCTCTTGTTTTTGAGGGAGGAAACAACAAATAAAGGTCACCCAAGGTCCTTAATCCTTGGTACCACAATAGTCCAGGTAGGTCTAAGTCACAAACATGTGTTAGAAGAGACAACTTTCAAGAGAGACACTGAGATTTTTTTTTTCCCCCATCCAATCTGTGTTTCCTGCTGCCCTGGTAGAAGATAGACATGATCAGCAGCATCCTGGCCATAAGGAGAGACCTGCTCAGCTCACCAGGTTGGGACAGAACACAGAAACACTTGTTTCCCAGACCTCCAGCAGTCCATGGGCTCCATAGGACACCCTTGAATTTATTTACTCCAAGTCCTCTTGGAATGACAAACTCCCAACCACATACTTGGTTGATATGAGGGTTTTTTTTCCAATGGTTCACTGAAACCAGCCAAATTTGGCTCAGAAGGAGACCTGAATTGCAGTGATGTTGAATCCCCAGCTGGCAAAGTCTACCAAGAAAAAGGATGGATCGTTTGGTTGAGGAGGGAAAAATGTGGTGAAATCCTCATCATCATCCTAAAAAAATGATCCCACAGAGCCTCACATCCCACACCCACTTTCAAATGGGACAGACTCTCAATCACTAGCACTGAAATGTCCCAGGATGGGACTCAGCTCACAGGCTGAGACATAGACACATAAATGTCTGCATAGAAAAATGTCCAACAGGGCTAAGTCTGCCTTTACTGAGTCCACCATACACAGAATATTTGGCAATTAAACCTTATCTATGAAGGATTGCAGGGGACCCCAGTCAATTCTGGGAGCAAGGTCTCAGTATTTATAGGAAAGCCCTGGAAACTGGAGCAGGACCTCCCTAAATAAGTCATATGTGTGGAATGTACTGCACTAATGAAGGAGTTTCTTAAATCCAGGGGGGGAACAGGATGCAAAGAGTAAGAAAGGAGAGGAAAAGGTGTTCAGACATTGTGGAGTTACAGGAGAGTAGGTAGTAAGTGGATGTTTCAATCAGAGAAAAATGAGGTCAGTTCACAGCATCACAACCACAGAATGGGTCAGGCTGGAAGGGACCATAGTGGGTCATCAAGCAGGGCCACCCCACAGCACACGGCACAGGATTGTGTCCAGAGGGTTCTGGAATATCTCCAGTCAGGAGACTCCACACCCTGTCTGGACAATCTGTCCCAGTGCTTGGTCACTGCCCAGCAAAGAAGTTCTTCCTCATGTCCAGGTGGAATTTCCTGGGCATCAGTTCCTGCCCCTTCCTCCTGTGCCATTGCTGGGCCCCCCGAGCAGAGCCTGGTCCATCCTCTGCCCCCTCCCTCCCTTCAGATACTTGTAGACATGGATGAAGTCCCCTCTCAATCATCCCTTCTCAAGGCTGAACAACCCCAGCTCTTTCAGCCTTTCCCAATTCTGTTTAAATCTTGCAAAGCTAAAACTTTGCATTTACTCAGAAATTCAATCGTTGTGACTTTTGCCGTAATGGTAAGAATGGGGTAATCATCACAAAAACCAAATTGCCACGGGCCTTTGCAGGTCAGGGGAGACCAGACTCACTCCCTGCAAAGCCACACGAGTTGTGATGACATCTCAGGATGTTTCTGAGGGAATCTCCCTGTTTCCAGGTTCCACAAAAGCCTAATGAAACACCAAGGTTTGGGCTTATGAAATCAGTCTGGAGACAGAGACTTTCTCACTGGGGAGGTTTGAAGCGAAGCAAAGCCAGAAAGAAGCTTCCAGAGCTTGGTTAGAAACTCCCCTGGAGTCAGGGTTGCTACAGAATTAACCCAATTAGATTTTTGGGATGACGTGTAGGCACTGGCAAACTTCTCAAGCCACAGCACTGTGCAAGCAGCTTCCTCAGCTTCCTCAGTGACCTCTTGGCTCATCCCTGCTCTGCAATACCCTTGGTGTGATGTTTGTCAGCTTTGAAGGGGCTTTCAAGGCTACAGGACTTCAACAGATTTGCAAAAAAAAAACAAAAAAAAAAAACCAAAACACAACAACAAAAAAAACCTCACCAGGTTTGGAATTTTCCACAATGTTCACCCAGCCTGGAATTTCACAGGTGCTCATGGCAGAAGCCAGCGCTCAATGGAGTTCATCTAATCCCTCTTTAACACCTAAAAGTTAGGAATCCAGGTAATGATATCACTTGGCCCCTGTCTGACCTCACAGAAGAACAATCAAGGCCACTGAAGAGCAAGTTGCTCTGTCCTAAGGTAGATGTGTGGGGTAGGTGGGATGAAGAGCCTTCTGGGGGAGTTTGTCCCTAAAAAAAGGAACCAACATGGAAGCTGTAAAATGGATATTTAATTATACACACACAAAAATTATCCAACAGCCAGCTCAGAGGCAGAGGGTTTTAAATGACCTTTCAGAACGGTTTCAAGCTAAAGGAAGAGAGGTTTAGATGAGATATTAAGAAGAAATTCTTGACTGGGAGGGTGGGGAGGCCCTGGCACAGGTTACCCGGAGAAGCTGTGGCTGCCCCTGGATCCCTGGAAGTGTCCAAGGCCAAGCTGGGCAGGGCTTGGAGCAACCTGGGCTAGTGGAAGGTGTCCCTGCCCATGGCAGGGGGTGGAACAAGATGAGCTTTAAGGTCCCTTCCAACTAAACCCATTCCATGGCCCTGTTATTTCTGTGATTCTGTAATTAGCAAACACTGTTGGCAGCTCAGTATTTCTCAAAAAAAACTTGTCAAAGCTCACCAGTCACAAACCATGAGCTGCCCCCTGAAAGGTGCAGTGATGAAAAATTACTTCTATTTTCCCTACAAGGTCTTGGTTGTTCCCATCACAGCCATAAATGGGTTCACACCGTGCACACCAGGCTGGTAACAACACTCCAGTCCTAAAGGAAACTGGGAATCAGCAGCCCTGAGACCAGTAACCATTTCTTATGTTGGGCAGAACTAGCTGCTCCAGAAAAAAACACAAATGCCCTGCACAGGATATCTGTGGAACATCATTTCCTTGCAAAAATCTTATTCTGGCCTTCAAAAGCCAAATGTCACCTTAAGCCCAGAAATAAAAGCCCTCAAATACTTGTTGTCATTAACTACAACAACCCTGAATATTTCTGATATTTCTGTAAATATTACCTGGGAAAAATTCCATTGAAAAATGTTGTGTTTAAAATGGGAAGAGTTTTGTTGGCTGCGCCAGAAAGGATTTGGGTCTTTTACCTCTTATCTCCAGGCAAGATCACCAAGGAAGGTCAAGGAATGACAGACACTTAAGGCTTCTCATCAGCCTCTCTTAAAATAGGGATAAAAACCTTCCAGACACTGAGTGGCATCAGAGAATTGATATTTGTGGGGTGTTCAGGAACTCAGTCCTGCTTCCAACTCTGCCCAAAAGGGAGATGTTTAGGCTGTTTCTGGAGTGGCTGGAGAGAGATACACAACTCCAGACAGTGACTCATCACATCCACTAGAAAGATTCCTATCTCAGGAAGGATGAATCTCCCTCAGAAGGTGCCCAACTTTCTAGAGGGAGGGAAGATGATTAGCTCAGATAGTTGAGCGTTACGCGGCTAAAATTGCGAGGATTCCATCCAGAGGTCTGTTTTGGGAAGGTTCTGTCACCCAGCAGAGCACAGATGCAACTCCTTCCATGCTTGGAAGCAGCAGGTGTGCTCAAACTTCCTGAGAAAACCCTGTTTTCCAAACGGAGTTGTCCTGAGTTGGCAGGACAGTTCCTCAAGGATGAGTTGAATCTTCCCCATCTAACTCGAGAGGAGATGCCTCAAGATAACTTGAGTCAGCCAGTCTTTGGCATCATCATGAGACAAAGTCCCAGCCCATAAGCAAGTGGGTTGTTGGGGTGTTTTTGGGGTGTTTTTTTGACTGGAAAATTCAGATTGGTTCCTGGTAAATTTTAAGGGCATTTTCCCTTGTTCTGTCCTTGGGCTCGTGCCCGGTTGTGCTCAGCCTTTTCCTAGGAAAGGTTTCTGTCTCTGCAACCCTGGGAGGCTCCCAGACTAGCACTCCAAGAAATGAAATCAAGGTCTTTCCTTCAGAGCTGCTGCCTTCCTCTGTGGCCATTTCCCAGGTCTGTGGGAAGCACAAGGAAAAATGCTGAGTACTCAGTGACCTCCAGGCAACCTGCAAGCACTGCCCATCCCACAACCACACCACCTTTTTTTTTTTCCAATGGCTAAACAGTGCTTAACTTCATATCTCCACATGTTTAAAACCTCTTCAGGGCTCAGGAGCTGGCTGTGAGAAATAGGAATATTAATATTATGTCAGTGCCCAGAAGGTCTCTGACTCTTGAGGCAGTAGAGTAACTGCCCATGTTGGCTGAAGGTGGACACCAGGATCCCAAGGACCTCAAGTTCTCTGCCAAAAACAGTGCAGCGGAGTCAACCTCAGCACGTCCTATCTGGAAAACCAAACCCACCCTGAAATAGCTGTAACTGGAAAAGTAGAAATGGCAAAATCGTGGGGTTTTTTGGTAAAAAGAGTATGTTTTCTGTTTTTCAGGTCGGTTTCTCAAGGGCACTGAGGTTAGAGGCACAGGCCCAAGTTACTGGGAGTCAAAGCCGGGGTGTGAGCCGTGTGAACACCCACGTGAACGTTCTTCTCCCCCCCCCTCCCCCTGGTAAATATGAACCAGCTTGTGTTTGTTGCAGGGAAAGAGGATTCACACGGGCAGTTACCACAGAAAAACTGGCATCTCGTTAGTTCACACCCTAAACTTAGCTCGTGGTGGTTTGTTCATGTGCCCATCCCCTGGGGTGCCATTCCCAAAGCGGAGTCGGAGGACGAAATGTCCCCTTTAAACTCCCAGTCAGCAGCTTGGTGGTTATGGGCACCTACCCCTGGCATGGGAAAAACGAGCTGCAGATCTTCCTCCTGCTTGGTTTGAGAGCAGGGTTTCGAACCCAGGTTTCCCAAAATCTCAGCAGCACACCCCTTTGCCAGTAGAATATGCTGTTCCACAGAACTACCTTAATCAATTAGTCACATTGATTGAGACTTGGCCAGCGCTGGGGATTGAGCCAGGAGCCTCTGGAGCTCAGAGCAGGAGCTCTCAACACCCATCACCCCCCAAGACCTGGGTGCAGATCAGGATAAGGGAGCACAGGGTTGGGTTTTGCAAGTGCTGAAGCCCAGTAGGACACACACAGAAGTTCTGCAGTTCTGCCTTTGCATGCCCCAAAACCCCATCCAGCCCCAAGCCAAGTTTTGCTGCACGTTGTCAGATGTGTACAAGCCTTAACTGGGCTCCTTCTCTCTCCTGCAATGGGATGGGAGATGGGACTGAGATATGGCAGCAATTTCCATACATTATTGCTGGATGTCCCTGATATAATACATGTATAATAATGTGCTGTGTATCAGCCCAGCACAGGAAAGACTCTCCCTGCTCTCAGGCTGGATCTCAACCTGTGTGACCCAGCTTGGTGCCTGAGCAGAAAAAATGAACAGAACTGCCCAGATATTTGAGGATAAATGCAAAGAAAACACAGCATTTTCCTGGCCCAGAGTCAAAGCATGAAGCAACCAGTAGGATCAAGACCTAAAGGAACTCGGAGTCTTAAGACATGAGACAAAGAAATCGCTCCAAAGCAGCACTTTCCTGGCCCAGAATCAAAGTGTGAAGAAACCTGTAGGATCCTAAAGGAGCTCAGAGTCTAAAAAGATTGTCCCAAAGTCTGTTACAGTCAAAAGAAGTTTTCCTTTGAGTTCCACCTGTCTTTGGAGCAGAAGCTAAAGCTAAGGGGATATGTGTCTCTACCTACTTATGCATATACATAGAGACATATGCATTATATATATATTTAACTACCTTCCTTCATAATCCACACTTCTGCTCTCCAAAGAATCCTCAAAGTAGTTCCTAAGTGGACTTTTCTAGATGTCACTGGGAGCTGCTGACACCAATCCAGTACTTAAAGAGGGCTTATAAAAATGAGGGAGAGGGAATTTTTACAGTGCTTAAAGAAGAACAGTTTTAGCTAAATGAGGAGAGATTTAAATTAGATATTGGGAAGAAATTCTTTTCTCAAAGGGGTGATGAGGCACTGGATCAGATTGTGGATGTCCTACCCCTGGAAGTGCCCAAGGCCAGGTTGGATGAGGCCCTGAGAACCTGATGCACTGGGTATGACGGGGGGATTGGAACCAGATGAGTTTTGAGAGCCCTTCCAACCCAAACCATTCTGTGATTCTATGAAACAGAATATGAGTAGATGAAAACAAAACCAGAGCAAGGAGTTATTCTGTGGGTGCTGAAACCACTGAGCACTGACTCCTCTGTCCTCCTGTCTGGATTTGGGATGTCCCGGGAATATTGCACACACAGGAATTCTTACTCACAGGCACACACACACACCTGCACACACACTGCAGCCCCTGGGAGGGCTCACATCACATCTCTCCTCTGGTTAAATGCCCCTTTTTGTGAGACTTGTAGGTATCTGATGACTTGTGGACATCTAACACTTTTGAAAACCTCTACCAAATGAAGCTCCTTGGGCTGAGAGGTTCAAATGTCATTGCAGGGATGAACAGGCAGCAGGATTGCTTAAGTCTGGGATCATGTAGAAACTAGTTCTAAGAGATGGAATAGAGGAGAAATGGATCTGAGAGCCTTTCCATGAAGTCCCTCTTCGCCCCCAGCCCGCCAACCCCTCCGGGACCATGAAGACCATGACCTGAAGGACATCATTCTTCTGCACAAACTCTCTCCTTACAGTTACAATCTTCATAAAAACACTTTGGAAGGGACAGAATTTCACAGAAAAAGGGACCAACACGACTAAAAATTACACAAATCACACCTGAGGTCTCTCCATCTATTCTTTCCTAAGACTGATAATCAAGTCTAACTTGGCACAGCAGCACCTAAGGCTAAGTTCATGCCTAACTTACCACCCAGATAGTTTTAATGGCAAAACCTAAGACCTGATATTTAGTCAGTCTAGAGTTCACATCACCTCCCTCACTCTTCATCATATTGATGCCACTGCATCCTTCTGGCATCAAGGAAAGCCCCAGGTATCTTTTCTGACGCCTTTAAGATCACAGAAATTTAAGATAAACCAAACTCTTCCTCATTCACAGTAACAGAAACAGTCTGGGAATTCGAGGACTAGACAGCACAAGTGTATGAATAAATTTGCACAGATCTTATCAGCAAGGTCAGCAGAACCTACAAATCTGAAGCTCAGGAGACAGTATAAGTTGTTGAGTTCTCTGCAGTGATTTCAGAACCATGATTGGCTTTGAGGGTGGTCTCTGCCAGGTGCCTCCACTTGGCAGCTCACCAGTGGTTACAAAAATCAGTCCACTTGAGGAATTCTTTGCCAAATGGTGCTGCTGCAGGAGCCCTTCTCTTGAACGAGCCTTTGCATTGCAGGCTGACATCACACAAACCAAACCCATCAGACATCTACAGAAATACAAATTCCTCATCCATAGGGTCCCGCTGCCAAGGGCAGGATGAGCACAAGGATTTGGGCTCGATGGAATTGGAGCATCTGACCCAAACTTGCTCACCCAGGCACCCAACCAGTCACCTTGGCTCTCCTGACCACCAGCACAGGGAGATGGGCTGCTGCGGGGAGTCAGTGCCTCCAGAGATGGACACCAGTGATAGGAGTGCTGAGTCACAGCCAGGAAGTGTCAGCCTCCATTCATGGGCTGGGAAGGGAGCTGAGATGACTCCCTCAGATGGGATGTCCAGCCCTGAGATGGAGTGTGATGAGCCCTGCTCAGCCGTGGTGCGTCAGCACCGTGTGCGCGTCTGTCTCTACAGCGCAGAGGACAAACCTAAACCCTCCCCTCCTGCTCTCTGTCACACTGACTCATGTGTGTCCAGCTGCCCTGGCTGTTTGCCTCACCCCAGCACTGGTTGTTTTTTTTTTTAATAAATGGTGAGTCAAAGGTAACTCCAGCCCAGCTTTTCCTCCTGTACCTCGGGCTCAGCTCAGTGACCCCAAATTGTCCATTAAAATGGGATGTGGGCACCTGCCTCTGACAGAGACTGCAAGAAAATCTCTTATTTCCCATCTTTCTGATTCTCATCTGTCCGGGTCACCAAGCTCTTTACTTAGGCTTGTCAAGGAATATGACCAGAGGTCCCATGTCCCAGGGATGTGCTTTAACCCCTGAGTTATCTTTTTCCCCTGGTTTATCCCAAAATCTGCAATTCATTAGATAGCCAAGGTTTTGATTATCACCCCACCCTGCTGGTACTAGAGATTGCCAAAACTAGGCTCCAAACAGTTCTGCCCTATTTCTGGAGCCGGTGTGCAGGACCAAATTCCTCAATTTATTCTGAGAGGCAGCAGGAGCATCACCGTTGCTGGCAGGCACCAGCAGGGTACCTGTGGCTGTAAATATGTCCCAGACTACATAAATCCTGAATTTAGTTTCTCTGCTAGAATTCAGAGAATCTTCTGGTCCACGTGACAGTTAAACTGCCGTTTCAGTGGAGCTGATAGAAAGCCCTGCTGAGAACACCCTGCCCTGTGTTAGGGGGAAAGTTCCAGCCTTTCCTTCACCACGAGATGTTTCATCAGCAGGACAGATGGACTCGCTGCTCCTTTGGATCACAGACTTCCCGTGTGCCCGTGGGCAAGTTGCACCAAGGATTTCAGTGGCCACTGAATTAGCATTTCCCTGTCTGATTCCCAATCTTCTGCTAATGTGCCTTATCTGTTCTCTTTCAACTCAGTCGTTTGCCCCATCTGTCTGGGCCTTATACTCAGGCAAGAACCAGTTCCCACTGTGCCCTTATTCTCTGTTGTGACTCTGAGGTTTTGCAATCAATCCACTAATACCCATGACCTGTCCTGTTAGGAAAGGCTGTGATCCAGTAAGCTCCTTCCTTATCCACACGATACTCCTGTTAGCAATGACTCAGTGTTAACTACCTCTTATATCCATTACTTCTTCCCAATTCTGATTTAGGTTTATTTAATCCAGCCTGGGGCACGCGAGGATGGATGAGATAATTTCTGGATCAAATGATTTAATGGTGCTAGAAGCTGTTGCACCTATTTTTTGCAAACCCAACAGAGGGGTGCATCTCAACTAACCCAAGGTGTCTAATTGTTGGACAGCTAAATCTGTGCTGCTTGAGTTCTGTTCTCTCTGTGGCACGTGAGAAGAAATAAGCACTTCAAAAAAAAAAAAAAAAAAGAAAAAAGCAACAGAGCTAATCCACTTTTCCTCAGAATGAGGAAATTCAGAATGAGCTGAGGGTATTCATGGAGCAGCCACTGCAATCCACTGACAAGGGGCAGCTCAAGAAAATCACTTAATTGATCAGGTTGCAGCACTGCCATCAATAAATCTGAGGCAAAAAGCATGAATTATGTGTCTAAGTAGCCTTGCACTTCCCTCCTGTTCCTTCTCCACTTGCACTTCCACAAGCAAATCTTTCCACATCATGACCCAACCACATCCCTGCTAATGCTGCAGCAGAACAGCTCTCAGGGCCTGGAGGTCAGGCTGCCAGTTTTTAACTCTATACATTTATACTATTTGTAAATAGGAGCTTATCCAGGCCTTGAAAAAAATCAACACACTTTGTTCAAGGGCTAGGATGGGATGAGATTCCCAATCCCTGAATCCTTCATGGTAGGAGAATAATAGACCATATCAATATGCACTTCAAGAGGTTGGATGGGGCTCTGAGCAACCTGGACTAGTGGAAGGTGTCCCTACCCGTGGCAGGGGGTGAAAAGAGATGATCTTCCAGGTCTCTTCCAACCCAAACCATTCCAGGATTCTGTGATCCTGGCATCCACAGGAGGGTCTGTCCTCAGAGCTCTTCCCCACCACTGTGAGGGAAACCACAAGGAGAGGCAGCACTCCTGTGACACACAGGATCAATGTGGTCCCCAGCTCTGCTGCTTTGGATTATTCATTTCCTGTCAAATCCACCTGGATGGTTCTTCCCATGAAAGAATGTGAAAGAAATTGATACTGAATGAAAATTCCCTTTAAACACCTTCCTGTGATCCGGGATTTTTGCTCAGCTCTTCCTCACATGTGTGGAATGGCACACCAGAGCTTCAAGTGGAGAATTTTTAAAGGTAATTTGGTCACTAAAGACACCCCTTGAAGGGTCCTTCCAATGGAAAAATCCTCTTTCAGCACTGCACAGGTGCAAGCCTTCAGGAAAATTCAAAGCAAAAATTCATCTGCCTAAAAGGAGATCTCTTTGCCTGTCCTGGTCATCCAGGATCCTCTTGCAGGGAATGGTTAGAAAACTGGCACAGCTGGGATGTGATTCATCCCATCCAAAAGTAAATGTCTGACACACAGCAGATGAGTTGCATCTTATTTCTCTCCACTAACTCTAAAAGACACTTGGCTGGAGAATGCTAAAGCTTCAAGAACCTTCTCCTTCCAGGAGGGATAGAAATCAAACATGGATCTCCTAAAAAACACCTTTATCCAGGGTTTTGTGCCTCTGAAGGAAGTCTGAAGGAAAATTCTACAAATCTCATCTGATGCCCAGTAGCATTTCCCCAGTCTCCCCTGGGATTTGGATGGAGTCCTACCTGCCCAGACCGTTCCCTTTCTTCCCAGCTCCTGCAGGCTCATTAAAAAACTGGAAATTCTCCCTTAAGTGTGTGTCCCCCAGCCTGCAAAGGATTTGGAGTTGTTCTCTGTCATGCCACACAGACACTGTCTAGCAACAGGCTCTATTGTTGCTCCTCTGGGGGCAGAGGGACAAACTGAATGGAAGGCTTGGCATCCGTTCAAGGAGCTTCATTCCCGCCTTCCCACCCCTTGGGAAATATCTCTATTAGACAAGGTGAACCCTCTGGAAGCAGAAGGAACTCCTGCTCTGCTTGGCTTCGTTTCACAGGCCTGGCTACGGCAGAGATGGACTCTGCTCCATTTATTCCAACGGGAATCCCGTCGACAGAATTCTTCCGGAAATTTCCCCGGAAACCTGGATGTGCATCATTTTGGCCGTAAAACTGCGTGTTCCGACAGAGATGTAGAGGAAACACAAAGCTGGAAAGGGAAATTAAGAGGTACAGGCCGGGAAAAGGGAAAAGGTTTGGATTTCAGAGAACTGAAGGAAAGACAAAATCAGGGGAGCTCCTGGAATGCAGATACAAGTCTTGCATTAACCAGTGGCCATGTCCTTCTGCTGAGATAACTCGTGACAGGGACACAAGAAAACCACTTCATGTCTCTTTTTAAGGAGTTTTTAAGGATAAAATTCTATTACAATCTTGAGGCAATGACTTATGGATGTGGTTGGAGTATGGTGGGAGACTCTGGATGTGTTTGAGGATAAGGAGCACGAGGAAAATGGATTTATGCTCTGGAGAGTCCTGGATTAGAGGCAGGATTAAATATGTTACAGAGGAAGCTTCAAAACACTCAAGCTGCTCAGGCTTTCAGCAGCTAGGCTGAGACATGACAAAATACCACCTGATGTGGATTTGTTGTGGAGAGAGGAGGTCTGGAAGGGTTTAGTACCTGTGTGTGGATGGAGTGAATGTTCCTGCAATGGCTGCACCCATTCCAATTCACTAATGGGCACTGCAGACCTTATTAAAATACAGGAAAATAGTGGAGAAAAAGCTCCTGATTGGAGCCATGTGAAATGATGCCAGGCAATGGGAATTACAGATTTTAACAGTGAGGAAACAGGCAAGTGAGCAAACCCTCCAGGAGGATTCCTTGTGTTGGGTGTAATCCTGGATGACAGTGGTGGAGGTATTTCTGAGCTGATTTCTTCAACTGCTCCACAGGATTTAGCCAGTCAAGTTCAGTCAAAGAACTGCACCATAAGAAAGTTCCCAGTTCTCCCCATCACAGAAAGGAGCCAAGAGTTCCTGGCTCGAGTGGAGGCTCCAAAATTGCAGATGGAATAAATGAAGTGGATTCCACCCCAAGGCTTTGCTCAGTTGCCTGCAGAAAGACATGAAGTGCCACTGAGATGTTCTGGGGTTTTCGGGCCTCCATCTCCTGCTGAGAAAGGGGCAGGTCATCAGTGGGTTGTGGACAATCCCTGCCAGGCCTCTGGGGACATCCAGGATGCCACCAAATATCTTAACTGGCAGTAGAACCTATGCAGGGGCCTCCTTAAGGGAACCTGGGCACCTTCGTTTTTGGCCTGGATGTCATTCCAGGAGGGTGTGTTTAAACTGAACGCTGGGAATGATGCAGGGCAACCAGGAGAGTTCCCAAACCTGGGATGAGCATGAGGCCAGGCCTGAAATGTGAGGGTCTACCACAATTTGAGCTCAAGGAACCCCTGAGATACCCTCTGAGCCTTCCAGGCAAACCTGCTCCAACGCCCTCTGAACCTACACAACCCTTTGGAATGGGAGAAATGACCATCCCAGACCATCCCAGACACATGGAATACCTTGTGAGGCCGGTGATGTAAGAAGGGAACCAGCCCATGGTGCTACAACGTGATCTTGGTGAGACCTGAGAGTGTTCAAAGATGCCAGAAGAGAAAAGCATTTCACACCACCAGCATGTGGAGGAATATCCACGTTGGAAAAGAGCCACAGCACCCCTGCCAATAACTCTCACCATACCAATACAAAGCATAACTGGCTATTATTGACACCAGGAGACCAAAGGCACCTTGAAGTCCTTTGATGGCTCAGCCTCCACAAATGCAAAGCTCCCTCTGAGCAGCAGCAACATCCAAGTGGGAAGGGGGCTGTGAATATGCAGGTGACAAACCAGGAAGGGAGACAAACAACACCTTTGTGATGCAGAACAGCTCTGCCCCTGCTCACAGCCTGCTTTGAAAAGCTGTGCCCTATGTTAGGAGTTCAGAAAAAGGGAGTTAATGTATCAGTTCTTCCTCCCTCCCCTTGTTTTTTTTTGCAAGTTCCAGTAGAATTTGGAGGGAACCCACGAACTGATGAAGTTTTACGTGTTGTGCAAAGGTGACAACAGGGCTTGGTGCAAATCATTCCATTTTTACAGAAGGGAAGAAGGGACAGAAGGGAAGAAAAGCATCATGAATGGCCTGGGGTAGATGGATAAAGCTGGCACAGACAGTTTCAGGGGTGGCTTTTCTGTAAGACCAACCTTAGGTCTGATCCAACAAAGCCTTGATGGATACACAGTGGGAGGGTGAGCATCCCTGACTATTCCTCTCCTTGCAGTTTTCAGTCCCACTGAATTTGTCTTGGCTCTTGGTCTTCATTTGGCTCTAAGTGGTGGCAGCAAAGCAGAGATGGGTGGGTTTAGTGAGACCTTTTAGGCTGGGAACGTTCCTGCTGCAGCCTTGGGGCTCTGCCTCTTCCTGTGTGTGGACAAGGCATGTATGCTTTGCCCAACACTTCTCCCCCTGCTATTTGCCCTTCCTTTCCACTATATTTTAGTGGGTTTAACTGGTAACATCACCCCAGCACTGGCCACCACCTGACTGGGCAGAAGGCACCAAGCTCCACATCACCAGAAGGCAGCGGGTGCCTGTTTTGAATCCTCTCCTCCTTTTCAGCCACGATCTCCAGACCTCCTGCGTGCTCCTCCCTCCAGCTACACCCCACAGGGTCTCCTTTGGCATCCAGAGCAGGATCTTGAGCCCAGTCCTGCTCTGGGAAGGGAATTTCAGCATGGATCTTGGTGGGACCGGAGGGAGGAGGCTGTGAGCTCACACCCAACCGTGCTCACCATGCCGGGAACAGCTCAGCTGTCCAAAGGGAGCATCCTGACTCAGTGCCCGGAGGATTCCCCCCTCGACACACTTGAGCAAGGCCCGTGAAGTGCTGTCATTAAGCCCAATAAAGCCCTTTGAAATGCGGCCGGGCTGTTTGAGTCACGCACTCGAGGAACGCTGTGAGCGTTCCGCATCAACCCGCGCTTGTCCCGCTGGGATTTTCCTGCGCAACCGAACGCGCAAAGGGGAAAAAAAAAAAAATATCTGCTCCTCGTGGGGTCTAACACGGAACGAACTCCTTCCCCCGCTGCTTTGCACCCATGATAACGACCAGAGAGAGGCAGGAATTGGTGCAGAGAGTGGCAACTCCCGCCTGGAAAAGCGGCAGCATCGCCGCGGGGCTGGAGAGGAGCTGCCTCATCCCGCAGGAAGCGGGATGCGAGCAGGAAAGGGATCCCAGAGATTCGGGATGGAGACATCAGTGACTCAGCCTGCTTTCCCCTGGTACAGTCAGCAGCCCTCGACTTTCCTCTCCTAGAAGAAACCACGGACTCACAGCAAAAATCAAGACACGTTCTTTAAAGGGAACGGTCAAAAAGCCTTTTTTTTTGGCCAACAGAAAGCAATGCAGAGCCCAGCCCCCTGTTCCAGCTACTCTGTTTGGAGATGTCCCTGCTCATTGCAGAGGGGTTGGTCTAGACGACCTTTAAAAGGTCCCTTTCAACCCAAAGCTTTCTATGATTCCAAATGCTCAGAAGTTTCCAGGCGAGAAATCTCAGAGGTGTTCAAATGCCTGTCCAGGACATGTTTCACCTCTGGGGTTACCAGAAAAGGGCTGGGGAGCAAAATTATTCACTTTTCCTTGTCTTAGTTAGGAGACAGTTTGATGCAATGCCTTCATCCAAAGCTTTGAATATCTCATGGCTGGTTTTCAGGGTAACTTATCTAATAAGTCCTCTTAAAATCCAAAGAAACAAATCAATTAATATGTAGCAGGACAACAGAATTTAATAAAAAGAGCCTGAAATCTGAGTAGATGAGGGGTTTTCTTCAGCACACACTGGGCTTTCTGGGAGAGTCCCAGCCTTCCCCAGGTTTGAAACAGGGGCTTCCTGCTAAGACCTTGTAAAAATTTCAGTTCCTGCTGGGAAAAAACCTTCTTGTGTGAGCTTGGCCCAGTCACTGAATCTCAGCAAACAGCTCCTCCATACCTGGACTGTGCCAGGAGCAACACAAATAGCACTGGAGTATGTTTCTCCATGAAAAAGGGAGGTGGGAAATAACTTCCCTTATCCTTTGCTCTCTACACCCTATGCATGGAATGGGCCAGAGCTGTTTTTTTACCACTTACATCCACACAGCAAGATCCCCTTGACCCAGTTTCCTCCACCCCGTTGAAGTTTGGGTGCAAATCACCCGTCCTGCCCTCCTGAAAATCCAAACCATTGAGTGAGTTGGTACCTGAGCACAGGCTGAACCAATATTCCATGATTATACACTGCCTGGAAGAGCAGGGCCACGTCAGGTCCTGTTGTAACACAGAAAAATGTGTGTAAAGACAATTCCCAAGCCTTGGGGCAAGGGTGGGAGAGAGCCACATGTGGAGGGATTGCACTGTGTGCTGATGGACTTTAACATCCCTTCATTGCAGGAGGGGAGGGGATGGACAGGAATGTTACCACCTTGGAAATGTCAAAATCCTCACTCCCAGCTAACGGAGAAGGGAAGTGGGGAGATGCAGTTCCTGCTTCCCAGCTCTAGAGATTTCTTTAGGAGCCCTGGTTGCTGCACACACGGCCCAGGCTGTCCCCTGGGTGACCTTCCAGGGCTCTGCCTCCTTCCTGGCTAAAGAGGGATCACCATATTAGGCTGCTCTCTGCCAAATCAAGCTTTGCTTTCTCCAGAGCAGAGCCTGCCAAGGCTCAGCTTTAAGTTCTGCAGGGTTTGCAACCGAAGGAGAATCGTGTTTCTCACGGGATCCAGAACCTGGCCTGGCTTTTCCCTGTGTAAATCAGGGGCTGTTCCACCCACCTCAAGGGGGACAGATCCCAGGAGAGACCTGGACCAGAGCACGAGGCAGGACTTCCCCTGTGCATGATGCCACCAACCAGGGACAGGCTCAGCTGCTGCACCGGAGTGTGGCTGGAAAAATGCCACTTCTGTGCCTGTGGGCAAAGCTCCCTCCCACCTCACTCCCCTTGCACTGACGCCTCCTGAACTGCAAAAACAGGGATGGAAAGATCAATTGGATCATCCTCCCCAGTCCTCTTGTAAAGTGGATCCTGCAGAACATCACAGGCTTTTCCAGCTTTGTCCTACGTGGATGAGCAAACCTGACAGAGCTGCTGTGACCAGTGGTGGGGAACAAGCAAGAGCAAAGCCAGGGAAAGGTTTCCAACACACATCCTCACATCCTTCATGTCCTCTTTCCAAAGAGCAGCCTGGCATCTCCAGGAACACTCTGTCCACTCAGACACTGGTGCTCCCAGCTCACCTCCTTTTCCAGCTCGTTCTGGGGCCGATCCCATCCCACCCCACTCTGGGTGTGACAGGGGTGTTACAGGGAGCAGCAGAGGGGACAGGAGCCCCACCATGACCAACAGAACACAGGAAGGGACAGACATTCCTGCCCCAAAGTGATGCCACCACATCAGATCCCAAGCCAGTGCCCATCTCCTTCCATGAGACATCCTCTTCCAGTCCCTCTCTGGGCACACATTGACCACACACATCCCCAGCAAACCCCAGGCTGCCTCACACCCAGGAAAAATGACATTTGAGATGCCAGCTAACATTTAATTCAGCCCAAAGAGCCTCTCCTGGGATCATGTCCCTTTGCACCAGCACCCTGGGCTACTGGAAGTGGAGATTCCCAGCACGGAAGTTTTGTGTTAATTTTTGTTGCTGGGTTTTTTTTCCCTCCTGAACCAAACCCTTCTCCCTTCTGAATCATTTCTTGCACTCTAGCTGTGTTCAGACCAAGTCAGGCCAGATACCACTGTTCAAACAATAAAATAAATAACATAAAATGCCTTTTTTTTTTTCCTGTTCCATGTGGAGTCAGTCAAGGCAGTGCAAATTAGCTGGAAAAAGTTTTAATTTTAATTTTGTTAATGCTGCTACCATGACTCCACATGGACCCCAGACTCCCACAGGACAGGGAACAGGTTACATCTAACCCTCCCTTACCCACGAATTCTGCTTCTGAATTTCCTAAGTCTTTCTTCATTCATTCCAATCTCTCCTTTTTTTTTTTTTTTTTTTAACACACCAAAAAATGAACAGCACTAACACTTACAAAAAAAGAAAAAACGCCAAAAAACAACACATTTTTGCTCTTAATCTGGCCCCCTGGGTGTGGAAGAGCCTGTTGCTGCTCCCAGTAGCTCCTTTAGGTTGAGCAGCTCAGTTGCTGCTGTGCTGGAGAAGGTCCCGTGGGGTTACTGTGGCACAATAAATCACGTCAGCACATCCCTAAAAACTCGGCACATCACTTCCCAAAGGGAGCTGGTCCCTCTGCCTTTACCGCTTCTAAATCGTTGTTTTTAAAGCCTCTTTTATCCCGCTCTGTAAATACGTTATTTTCTGCTTTTAAGAAGCTCCCACTGCTTCCCCCTCCTCCTCCCTCATCCCTGAGAGGACGTGGACGGAGCCCGGGAGCATCACTGCTCCGAGGGATCGTCTCCCTTTTGCTCCACGGAACTTTTCCCAAAGATTCCAGGCACCTGGATCCACCAGCGCCGCTTGGCCTGATTTAAACAGGTGCCCCCGTGCCATGGTGGGAACAGGAATTTCAACAGCTCAGCCAAGTAAGAAGCTGGAAGAGGTGGACAGAACTCAGGGCAACAGGGACACGTCCCCTGCTCCCCCGGACAAATGCACACTTTATGTTTCCCCTCGTTTTGGGAGAATAATTAACCAAAACCTACAGGAAAATATAGTTTCTCAGTCCCTGCTTTGGCACAGGTTTTCTCCCAAGTGTAACTCTCCACAGCCCCCCTGTGCTTCGGGATGAGTTTACTCTTTAATTAGAAAGTATTGTTGGGGAGGGGACACAGTTTGGGGAGGGTCAATGAGAGATTTTCTGCTGAAAGCAATCAAATCACTGCGAGCTGACACAGGGGAGGCTTTAGGCAGAGATGCTTGAGATGGGATTGTTGCTGTTTGCATAGACAGACTGAAAAATTCCTGGTCCTCTCCTCAAAAAAGAAAATAACACCACTACACCACACACACAAAAAGAAACAACCCGGAGAAAGACAAGGGGAAAATTAAATTAAAATAAAATAAAGCAACGTGACATCAAATCAGGTGTTTTGGGACTGCCCTGGACTAGGAGACAAGGAACTTTACTCCCGATGTTGGGATGTGCATGGATGTACCCAGGGGACCCCTGTACCACCCTCCAGGCCCTGATTCCCACGTCTCCAGGGCTGCTCCAGCCTTGGGGGTGGCCGTGGGTTTATATCTTGCTTGGGGATAAATAAAGAGGGAAAGGTTGAGGAAAAATAAAGAGAGAAAGGGGTGGGTGGTGGTGTTGGGGTGGGGGGGAGTGAGAGGGAATTTAGGCAGCCAGTGTAACAGCTCCCGGCCTCTCCCCCGACTCCCCCACCCCAATCAAACCCTCCTTTGCATTTCCATGGCCTAAGGGGGGTTTCTCCTTGCGAAAGAAACGTCTAAAACCGCTCCTTGGCACCGGGGAAGGACGGAAAAGAAAAACAAACCACCCCAAAAAACCCCCAAAGTGTCGCCGCTGCCGCCCCCCCCCCCCCCTCCCTGCACACACCTGATACCCCCGGCTCGGAAAGGGAGACCTCCTGCCCCTCTCTCCATCTCCTCCTTCCCAACCTTTTTCCCCCCCCGACAGCCGCTTCTCCCGCAGCTCCGGGAGCGGGGACAGGGGACCGGGAGGGGGGGGGGTCCCTTCGCTCCCCTCGCTCGGGTGACAAGGGAATATTTATGTTGGTATTGGAGGAATGCGCTTCCTTCTCCAATCAGGAATGCAACCGGAGTTTCTAATTATAAGTTAGACGGTGGCTGGGAATAAAAGATTGCTTTTTAATGACTCCCCGTCCAGGTGCTCTCTCTGCCTGTCTTCCCAAGAACACATTTGCATTTTATTGCTTTTCTCCCATCCCAACGAATTCCCTGCTTTTTCAGACATACCTGAAATAGTTGGAGAGGCTGCTGCCTTCAACACCCTCAACCTCCGCACCGCCGGGCAAGGGGGGGGGACGGCGGATCCCGCACGGATCCCGCACGGATCCCTCCCGAACCCCGCGACCGGCTGGGGGGCGAGGGGGGGGGCGGGGGAGGGAGGAGCAGGGAATAAACGCACTTTAAAAAAATAAAAAATTAATCATTACGATCAGGATTTTTTTTTTTTTTTTTTTTTTTTGGTTTGTTCGGGGGGCGCTTCCGAGCTGTTCGCCGGCGGAGCAGCCCCTCTCCCACCCGGCGGAGCCTCCCCGCGCCCGGGCTTCCCTGAGCCCAATTTACCTCCGCGGGGTAATTAGAGCAGATCGTGCGCTCACATGCCTTGCCCAGCACCATTTGCTTTTTGTGGGGGAGTGAGAGAGAAAAGGCTCTTAAAGGCGTAGGGTGCTAAAGCGCGGAAAAGGCAAAAAAAAAAAAAAAAAACCCCCCCCCCCAACCCCCCCCCCCTCCTCCCCCCCCCCCCCCCCCCCCAAAAAAAAAAAAGTGCGTTATCCCCGGGAAAAGGGGCGAGAGGGACCCGCCGATCCCGCGCCGGGCTCGTCTCTCCCAGCGCCGTCCCCGCTCCCTGCTCTGCCTTCCCAACATCCAGGTTGTGGAGCCTTCACCTCTTTTCTCTTTCTTCTCATTCCCCCCCACCCCCTCTTTTTTTTTTCCCCCCTTTCCCCCTAAATATTCCTTAAAGCGAAGGGGTTGGGGGGAAAGAAAATTCCCAAAACTTTTCATCCTTTTCCCCCCCCACACACCCCTTTCCTTCCACCTGACTAGCTCGAAATCACCTTGAAATGCTCATGTCAACTTGTATCATTATCTCTTTAATTCAGGCAGCGCCTTTTGTTCTTCACAGGAGAGGATCAAAGCACTTAAAAAAAAAATAACTTTCCGATCGCTCCCTCTCGCTCTCTCTCTTTTACAGTAGGAGAAGGAGAGATCAGGTATAACCCAGTCAAAATAAACAAAGTGAATGCATAAATAAAAGAGGTGAAATGCAGGTTCTAAGAACTTGCTGGCGCTGGAACAATCCCACCTCTTTAGCTGAGTGGCAACGAAAGGAGAATTTCAAGTCATCTTAAGCGCAGGGGTTGCAGAGAAAACAGAGGAGGGGAAAAATAAATGAAAATGAGAGAAAAAAAAAAAAAAGAAGAAGAATAAAACTTACCACCAGATTGGGTAACTTGACAGAGCCTGACTCAACCCACAAAGAAACAGGAAATATCCAAAAGAGGCCATTGATGAAAAGTTGTCTTTCTTTTTTTTTTTTTTTTTTAACCAGAGTTGCCAAAAACCTTCCTTTCTTCTGAGGCAGGATGATTATTTTAATAATAATAATAATAATAATAATAATAATAATAATAATAACAATAATTTAAAAAAAAAAAAAAAAAAGTCAAATGAAGTGAACTCAACCCCGACCAGGTAAATCCTCTCTCTCGCTTCCTCTACTACTCTCAAGGAAAAAAAAAAAAAAAAAAAAATCTCAGAGAGGTAAAAAACTCTTCTCTCAGCCAAGACACTGAAGGCAAATATTAAAAAAAAAAAAAAAAAAGAAAAAGAAAAAAAAAAAAGTTTGAAGTAGCTCTCTT
>NW_020884937.1:3146937-3159596 GCF_003945725.1 Corapipo altera
AAAAAAAAAAAAAAAAAAAAGTTTGAAGTAGCTCTCTTAAAAAGGACCCAATCAGCACTTATTGCCAAAGGGAGAATTCTGATGCTTTGGCTTGTTCTGTCAATCAGGAGCGTGAAGTCAGGAATGAGCTAATTGCGAGGAGATAGTGTTTTAATACTCATTAGGGGGCACGTTGGCCCACAAGCCAAGGGATAAAATGTAGTTTTAAAAAGGGGAAGGAAGATTTAGGGGGTTTAAATAGACAGGGGGGACCCCTGTGGATTTGGGTAGCTATAACAACCTGCCCGGATTTCACTCCCTGGGTCGAAGCTACTAAAATGCAAAAAAAAAAAAAAAAAAAAGGAAAAAAAAAAAAAAAGAAAAAAAAAGGGTAAAATTTTTTTTTTTTGTTGGTTGGTTTTTTTTTTTGCAATTATTATTTTCTCCAGTTTCTCCTCCTTGCCATTCTGTCTTCTTCTCAAATCCCCATTTCCTCACGGTGACGGTCGGGACGCATTTGAATAACTTTCTAGAAACTTTCGGTTCGTTCCTTTTTGGGTTGTTTGGGGTTTTTTTCCTCCTTTTTCCATTAAAAAAAAAGAGGATTTACACCCAGACATTCACAAACACCCCCCCCCTCCTTCTCCACCAGTCCAACCAGCCAGATATCCAAGGGCTCCACTGAAGACATCTGCTAAAAAATCAACTTCTTCCATGCAAATCTCAACAAGGCTCATCCAGATCATCCCCAATTTCCAGGAATTCCAGCCCCGGACATTGCGAAGGCGCTGCTGCAAACGACTTCATCCACCAGATCCACCCCACAGGGCACTAGTAATTGATCTCTTTTTTAATTTCTCTCTTTACATATTGTACCAATTCCTCCCTTTTCAGTGGCGGTGGTGGGGGGTGACTCGGGGTGGATCTCACGGGTCCAAAAAAAAAAAAAAAAAAAAAAAACCCCCGGGTTTTTAAAAGGGGGAAAAAAAGAGGGGGAAAAAAAAAAAAAAAAAAAAAAAGGAAAAAAAATCATTATTAATGTTATTATAAAGACGTAGCTCCTCGCTCGTGGGTCCGTGCTTGGATTTGCTGCTCCTCTGGAACATATTGTTTAAAGCTTGCTGGATCTGGGAGCAAGTGTCACCCAGCTGACAGGCTTTCCCTTCCCCTGGCTCATTTGAAAGGGGGCTGGAGAGGCGAAAACGAGGGGATGGAGGCACTGGATGAGCGTGGAGATATTTTCTCCCTGGAATAACAACAGCGATTCTCTTTTAACATGATTTTTTTGGGGGGGCTGTCGCAGCTTCTCGTTGCCTGTTTTTTTTTTTTTTTTCTTTTCTGTTTTTTTTTTGTCGCCTTTTTTTTAATTTTTGTTGTTGTTGTTGAGGAGACAGAGAGCTGGATGAGATTTTATTTATTTCTTTGAGCTTCTTTTCATTTTTATCTGCGAATCAGAAAATCTCTGTGGCTCCCAGGGAACAAAGAGAGGTACAGTTTTTAATGACTTTCTTGGAGGAAGGCTTGCAACCTCGCATGAGCTCAAATCAAAATGCGCTTTCATTCTCATTAAGAGCTGCATATATATTTTCCCTTAGTAGGGAATATTCCTATTTACACACACGCAGGGCTTTATATGCATATATATATAAAGATATGTTTGTGTTGAGCGAGATGGAGAGATATATTCATTCTAGTGAAATTATACTAGAAATGCAGTTCATTCGGGGATATTTAAATCATTGGGAATTTGGCAGGGGTCGGGCCCTGATTATTTTCTTTAGGGTTGGATGACAAGTGATTGCAAATGTGAGCTCTGGCAAGTGCTCCGAGATTTAATCGCTCCGTGGAGCCGAGCTCCAGTCGATCCGAGCGGCTTCTCTCCCGCTTCCAGAGGGGGAACGGATGCTCTTCCCGGCTCTCCCAGCGAATCCCCGCGGTGTCGATGCCGCAATTATACGGAGTGTATTAAATCCATCCCCCCACCGCCTCCTCCGGCAGCTCCCCCACCCCGGAGGAGCCGAAGAGGCTGGAGGGAGGGAGCTTTTATTGCATAAGGTAGGATGAGGGAAAGGAGGAGGGCGGCGGTGGTGGTGTGTGAAAAATCATCTTAAGGACTTTCCCTGTGTATTAAGAGAAAATCCCATCCAATTATAGCATTACTGGAAAGAACCAAACACTGCGACTTTCAAAGGAGGGGATTTCTCCGTCTTTTCAAGCGCAATTGCTCACACTGCAGACTGGAACACACACACACACACACACACAGACCCTCAGACAGCAGCCCCTGGCTGGGCGCGGGGGTCCCGCCGAAGCAGGGATGGAGGGGGAGGAGGATGGGGCAGGACACACATCCATCCCTTCCAGGGGTCGAGCTAATCTCCCGTCCTTTTGTTCCCGGGGAGAGGTTTAAACATCCCCCAAAGCCTCTCTGCCCCTCCCTCCAGGAAGCACCAGGCAACTTTACCTGGAGGTACAAATTCAGCCACTCTCCCTTTTCCTCTTTGCTTTGCAGCTGCTGTTCGGGGAGGATGGAGATAATCCACTTTGTCGGAGGCACACACACACACACACACACACACACACACACACACGGATTGATTCCCTCTGCCACCGATTGCTTTTAATGACTCTGATAAAAAGGGAGCAGGGGTGTGTAGTGGCCATTCCCGTCCCCGGGAACGCTCCCGTTGATTAATCATCTGTTATCAACGTTACCTTTGAGCCCAGACCTTCGAGGGGCAGATTTTGCAATCCATTAGAGTCACTCAAAAGGCTGCCACGGGCCTTAGGGATGCAGGGCAGCCTTAGGGATGTGGGACTGCTGGAGTTTGGATCTAGGGGGTTTTCTCCCCACAGCTGATTTAGGGCCTGATGGCAAAACCTGGCCAAGCTTCTCCAGGCTGATCCATTGTTTCCCATCCTTTTCCCAAATATTTGTGCATCAATCAGACATCCATGTTGCACTGGGCAGGGTCTGGGGGTGACAGCACCCTCAGTGGGGTGACAGCAGCGTGGCTTTGGTTTCTTCTCTCTTGATGTTGCTCTTTGGTTCTGAGAGAATAAGTTGCCCAAAGAATCTGTGGATGCCCAACCCTGGAAGCATCCAAGGTTGGGCAGGTCTTGGAGCAACCTGATCCAGTGGAAGGTGTCCCTGCCCAGGGCAGGGAGGTGGAGGTTGGAACCAGATGATCTTGAAAGTCCCTTCCAAGCCAAACCATTCCAGGATTTTATTACTCCACGATAATCCTGCTGCCAGAGTGGGTGGGTAACTTCAGTTATCAAACTGGCACAGGGGGAAAAGGGGATGGGAGGGCATGGACTCACCATCCTGGGGCTGGAATGCCTTGTGAAGGCACTGCAGGCTGGTTCTGTCCTGCTTACTCAGGATGAAGGCCCAGCTGGCACCTTCAGGGTCCTCTGGAGTGTGTCCAGAGGGCTGGATTTAGAGGCATGACTGCAGTCAGTGCCACCAGGGAACAGCTGCGCTCACCCAGGGGCAAAAAAAGGCACATCCCCAATGCTCCCACCCCAGAGAAGTCTCTGGAAAGGGGTCAGGGGCCAGGGGAAGAGGTTTGGAGGGATCCAGGCAGGTGACACTTCCCAAATACTCTGTGTGTCACTCCTTTTGCTCTCCTTCCCCCTCTGCCCTGCATGGAGAAGGTTTGTTGCAGCTGCAGGATGGGAAGATGATCCTCATGGAGAACCAACACAGAGCCTGGGAAGGCTCCTTGTGGGGCAGAAGGTTTTGCTTAATTTCAGTGGAGGACACCAGAGAATTCTTCCCCTTCCCTCCTTCACACTTGAGATCCCACTGGGAAAACCTAATTAATGATTCGATTTTGCAAAGTGCAGCTGGAACTGGATCTTACTGGAAGGTGGTTGATCTTCCCCACTTGAGGTTCACTCACTGTCTTCCCCACACATCCCTATCTGGTCTCCATGGACTGGGACAGCCACCACGGCAGTGTCAGAAAGCCACTGCCTGCTTTTCCTTCTATCCCAAGAAACCTCTTTTTCCTCCTATGCTCCCACCCTGTGGCTTGTTGGGAGCACTGGGAGCACCAGTAAATGCCCACCCTTCCCAAAGCCAGCCCTGGTGAGGAACCCCAAGAGCATGCAGGAGCTGCTGCAGATATTTTGGGGATCCAGATACCAAAACATGCTTGTGAGCACTAAACTTCTTATATTTCTAGGAAAATACCATATAAATATTGGGATCCTGGGTGTCTGGGTGCTGGGTTGGTGGAGGCCAGGCTTTTCCACTGGCCTTTTGGCTTGTGATGTGTCATTCTGGTCCCCTCTCTCACTTTGAAGGTCCCTCCAGACCGAGATCCACCCCAGGCATGTCATCCATACATCCTGACCAGGGCTCCCAGCAGTACAAACAGTGACAAGGTGGGCTGATATCCACCTCAGCAGATGTGGAGGACGAGGTAGAAGACGGGCAACATCTGGCTCATGATATGACTCAGCAGCAGAAATGGTGAAATTGTGGGTTTTGGGGCTAAATTCGTGTCCCTCTGTCAAGACCAGGTCTCTGTGACTGGCTGGCTTTGCTGTAAAAAAGCCACTGCTGCCCAGAAATGGAGGTTGGAGTGATGCTGGAGGGGTTTTAGAAATCAAATACCCTAAAAGGACTTCACTGCTCTCCCACCCTCCTTGCAGGACGTTGGTCCCTGGTGCTGTGGAGCCCCAAGCAGCTCAGCCCAGCAGATCCCAGGCTGTGGGAGGTGGGGGGAATTCCTCCTTCAGCTGCATTCCTCTGTCTTTGGGATCTGCTTTAGACCTGGTGCCTAATCTGCAGTTGGGTGAGATGCCCACAGGCAACTCCTCTCCGGGCTCTAAAGAGGCCCTGATAGCAATGAGCAAATCAGGAGCAATTTTTGGGGTGGGTTTCTCAGCTCTTTAGGCTTCAAAGACATGTCCTCAACTGGAAGGGAACAGCAGACATGAAAGGGAACAGCAGGCATTTGGCACTGCCTAAAGCACCTCTGGCTGTGGCCGTGCCCAGGTTGTTCCATGCCAGTGGCACGCTGGGATTTTGGCTGCTCCTGGATTCCCGTTAAAAAATGTCCATGGCAATGTGTTACTGTCTGATCACAGAGCTCACAAGAGAAGTGGAGGATGGCTGAGGGCATAAAACCCAGTGCTGGCATGTCCCCAGGAGGGCAGGAAGGGTGACATCCATGGCATGGCTCTGGCTGTGAGCTCTTTGTGAGCCCCCAAAGAGCTGCACCAGCTGCACCAGCCCCTTTCAGATCTGTCCTGGGTGATGATCCTTTCCTTTGGACTTTCATAGACAGACCTTTATATTTCTGTCACCTCACCTTGAGTGAAAAAGTGCTATTTTAAGGAAAATTCCCTCCCATATTGTGTGTGCCTCCAGTTTTTCCAGCAGGCTCTGGATCTGGCTCTGTTTCTTCCCTACCAGGCTCTGCTGGGCACGTCCTGGCCATCAATGTCCTGCTTTAGGAGGGGAGTAGGTGGACTCAGGGCTTGATGGTGGTGAGGGTTCTGCTCCTTTTGCCACCACTCTGTAACGTGACTTTATTCCAGAGACCTCCCTGGCACATGTCACGTCCCAGCTGGATTCCTCCCCCTGGGATGGTCCCTTCTTTAGGACAGGACACCTCTCCTGCAAGGGCTTGAAGGGCAGCAAGACTCCAGGTGAAACCTGGGGCTCCCTGACACCTCTCCCTGCTCCTTCCCTCCATCTCCTGCTCCCTGGGATGCCGCGGGGATCCCGCGGACCCACCTGCCTTCCCCGGGTCCCGCAGGAGAGGGAGGACTCTCACCGGTGTAGCTCTGGCCCACCTAGTGGTGCAGCGAGAGAACAAACCCGGAGAGGAAAAAGCGGGGATGGAAAACGCATCCTGCAGCAGCAGGGCTCTGCTTTCCTTCCCCCCTCTCCAGAGGAGCTGGTAGAGCCCAGAATGAGGAAGGGGCTCGTCTCTGTGTCCCTGGTGGAGACAGGGGGGTATCAGAGAGACCTGGTGGGTAGAAGGACTGCGGGGACTTGCCCTGGGAGGTGGGAGGGTGAACTGTGGGTGTCCCCTCTTCCCTCGGCTCCTCAGGCACGAGCAGTGCCCCGGGATGGTGTCACCAGGCAGCTCCTGCCTTGTCACCTGCCCACTGAACCACTGAACAGCAACCCTGGCCCTGACCCTCTGCCCTGGGGGAGAGCAAAGTGCCTTCTGAGAGGGATGCTGTTAATTAGAAATAACATGGGTTTCACCCAAATCTCCCCTAATAACTGATGTCAGAAGGGAATGAACGTGATCATCCAGTCCTATCAGGCTGCAGCAGCAGCCAAGATGACATTGCCAGGTCTGTGTTCAGATAAATATTCCCTTTTCTCATCCTTTCCTCCTAAACCCACCCAGTTGGTCACCTTCAACCATCAACAAATGTTCAAGGCCAGCTTGGATGGGGCTTGGAGCAACCTGGTCTAGTGGAAGATGCCCTGGAATTAGATAATTTTTAAGGTTCCTTCCATTCCTTCTGTGATTCTGTGGTTCTATGATCTTCTCCAGAACTTCCCCTCGGGGCTGTGGCAAGGGTGAACAATGAATTCTGTGAAGGATAAGTTGAGATCTTCCTTATGGGATGAGATTTGGGGAAAACCAAGTTATTTTGAAGGCAAGCTGACCATCTGAAGGCAAATGTAACTCCCTGAGCCCATGAGGAGCAGTCCTGCTTTTCTGGCACGTTGAGAACTCCGGATCCAGGGGGGGAAATAACCCAAAACAAGAACTGGAGACTCTGAGCAGTGGAAGTTTTCCCCCTGAGGACTCCAATTCAGTAAATGCACACGTAACCTGAGCCCTGGGTGTGCAAAGTGTGTTTGCTTGTGTGGAATTTCTCTGGGCCAGATTCAGATTAAAAAACCTATTAATCAGCACTGGAAGCTGATAATTTTTAGGGCCCAAACCTGCTCTTAGGGACACAACCGACCATTCATGGGACAATGCAGGCTCAGATGTCAATAACAGAGCACAAAAAAAAAATCTTCCCAAGAGAATAATAATGATGATAATCACCTGTTTTCTTTGAGAGAGACAGTTTAGGGTCTGGTATTTTGGCTCCTGGAGGCAAACCCTGCATCCTTTTCTGGAGATATCCATGTTTGCCAAGTTTCAGCATCTAGAAGGGTGACACCTTGTTAACTGTGCACATCCAAAGGGATCTCATGTCCTTGGAAGTGGAGAGCCTTTGATGGCTGGAATGAAATGTCCTTTGGGGGTCCTTGTTTTCTGCCCCCCCTTTCATTAACTGCTTTATTAATTACCTTCGGCTATGTGTCCAAATGGAGAAAATTAAATTAAGGCATTAATAATATTGCCCTGAGCACCACTACAAATGGAATATTGCTGCTCTCAGAAGGAAACCTCGGGAGCAGAACAAGGATCTGGGGGAAGATTTTGTGCTCTGGAGATGTTCAAGGCCAGATTGGAGGGGGCTTGGAGCAACCTGGGCTAGTGGAAGGTGTCCCTGCCCATGGCAGGGGGTTGGAAATGGATGATCTTTAAGGTCCCTTCCAACACAAACCATTCCATTATTCCATGAAGATTCCGTCCAAATTAGAATAAGGACCGCCTTTAAAATTGTAATTTCTTTACTTTGCTCCATCCAATCTCTCTTTATGTTTTTTGAGGGTGGAGATGTACATTGGATTAAGGGGGGAGGGAGGGGGGGAAAGAGAGAGGAAAAACAAGTGTTTATGAGACAGAAAGAACAATAAAAGAAACAGTTATTTATTAAATCACCGATGCACTGATGTTGAAATTTTCTAATCCCTTTCTAACATCCTATTCAAATCAGCCATTTTCAAAGGGCTGGCCACACTCCTGCTGCAGGTGCAAACAAAAGGGAAAAAAAAAAAACACAACCAAATTTAAAATTTAAACCAGAATTTGATCCCTTTGTGAACTCGCTCCTAACCCACCCCTTTGAAACTCAAGTGATACCATCGCCCCAGATGAAGGTTGGGATTCAGCCTCGTGTTTGCAAATCAATATGCATTTTAAACAGGGATTATTTTATGCTGCTGACAAGCACCGGACTGAAAAAACTACCCAGACTGGAGTGTCTTCTCTTCAGCCACAGAGCGAGTTAATTAAGATACATTAAAATCAGGAATAGGAACTCAGGGTACAATTTGAAAGCACAGGAGTGTCTGCTCTCGTTGCAACAGTGCCCTTGTCAAGGTCTCCAAACCCTTTTAAATGTGGTTTAAAAGTGCAGAGCAGCAGGATTGTTTAGATTATTTATTTGGTTTTCAGATTATTTAATTAATTAAGCTGATTTTAAAACGGCTTAATACGAAACATCACAGTGGGGAATTTGTCACGATCCCGCAGGACGGGAGAGGGGAACACGAGCTGGGTCAGGGCTTTGCCACGAGGCGGGAAACGGCGAAAGGAGAAATAATGAGTAACGAAAATATCTCAAAAATCACCCCAAAAATCACTGCCAGTGTCAAGGGTTGGATGGGACACTGTCCGGTGTTTTCCTGCGGGAGAAGAGGAATTCCTGCAAAATCGGTGGGAAGAAAAGATCTGCCTGCGCTCGGAGGGGGAAAGAGAGAAAAAAAAACCAGACAGCTCTGGCCGAGAGAGTTAAAAAAGCAAAGCTCAAAACCCCACCAAGGTGCTAAAACCTCAGTCAAGTGAGGTGTTGACAAGGGATCCGAGCTGATAAATAAACAGAAAGCAGCTCTCCCTTGCAAAGCATGAATGACAAAGGGAGAGACCCGGGAGCTGCGGAGTGTCCCTGAGCATTTTCATCACAAAAGCCGATGGTGGGGGGCAGGTTTTAACACGGCAACAAGTCCGACTTTCTCTCCCTTTCTCCCTCCTTTTTTTTTTTTTTCTCTCCTTTTTCCCCTTCCCCTCCCTCTTATAAACAGAGAGGACAAGAGGTCATATCCCCAGGGTTTAAAGAGACACTTCTCCCCCTTCCAGGGAGGGTGGATGTTCTTTCAGCCTGTTTACAAATTAGTCCAAGTTATGATGTCTTAATGTAGTTGCCGGGTGGCAACCTGGCCCGGGCCCGCTTTTGGTGCCTTCACTTGGTGTGCAGGGGTGACACCTGCAGATGGATTCTTGCTCAGCATCCAAACTAAGTGTGAAAATGGGGAAAAACGTCAGGAATCGGCGTTTTTGTGTCTGTTTTGCTCCGGTGTAAGGGATGGTGAAGGTCAGTGCATGGATCTGCAATAGCCACGGGATGCTGAAAGGAGATTTAGATGAGATACGAGGAATAAATTCGTGGATGTGAGGGTGGGGAGGCCCTGGCACAGGTTGCCCAGAGAAGCTGTGGATCCCTGGAAGTGTCCAAGGCCAGGTTGGAGCAACCTGGGCTAGTGGGAGATGCCCCTGCCCATGGCAGGGGGTGGAATGAGATCTGTAAGGTCCCTTCCAACCCAAACCTGTCTATGATTCCATGATTCCACCTTGAGGTCACTTCATACAAAAAGGTGATGAATTGGTCCTTCCTTCAGCTTCTCTTGCAAGCAACAGCCTCCTAAATTAGGGGGAAAGAGGTGAATGCTCCTAAAGATCTCCCCTTCCTCTTCCTGCACGAGATACCTCCAAGATATTTTATGATGTGTCCTGTAACGAGTTAAGAGAGGGGGATCTCTGAGGGGATTGAGGTTTGGGGTTGAAACAAGATGATCTTTAAGGTCCCTTCCAACCCAAGCCATCCTATGATCCTGTGATTCTACAGAGGGATTTTTGCCATGGAATTTGGAGCACAGTGACAGCAGGGGCTGTGTACGTTTGGTTCACTCTGACCCTCGTGTTTATGGTGCCAAAATTAAGCCCAGGCCCTCCCATTCTTCACACTTAAAAAAGTCCTTCAAGCTTTTTAAAAAAGTTTGTTTCCAAGCCCTGGGCACGAAACAGAGGAGTTCAGTGGGAAAAAAGGTGCTAATGGTGCTTGGTGCACCTTCCCCCTTCCTATGTGGGCTCCCTAATAAAAGGCTGAGCTCCCATCCAGCCCTTTTCTCCCGGGGGAAAGGAGGGAAACGCAGTAATAAGATTGGTTTGGTTGTTTGTTTTTTTTTTTTTTTTTCCTTCTTCTTCCCTACCTGTGCACTTATTTTCATACAGTTTAATCTCCCTGGAACTTTTATCTTCCTGCCAGCGTGGGCCGGGATTGGCCGAGGGGTTGAGGAGTTGGGAGGGGAGGAAATGAGCGGATGGGGCCACCGAACACGACCAGAGAATTTCCCAAGGAAACCAGACTTCAAATGCTCCTGCAGCCCTTCCCAAAGCCTTGCAGGAGCTGCTTCCAAATCCCAGCCATGAGCCAGAACCCCCTTCCCCTCCCCAATGCCAGGCACTGCAGGAACATATTCCCCAGCACGATCCTTTCCAGTGGATTTTAAAACGAGGAGTTTGAGGCACCTCAGGTTGGCAAGAGCCCCCTTTTCAATATGAATGTGGAGCAAACTCCCTTAATGTGGGTTGGGATTGGCTGGAGCCTGCCAGGGAGCAGAGCTGGGGCTCTGCTGGAGTTGGTTTGTTTTTTTTTTCTTTCATGGGAATGGCAAGGAAATCACAAGGCTTGATAAACCTTGCCTCCTACTTGGCTTCCATCCTGCCCAGAGATCCTGTTGGCTCTGTTGGAGTAAGGAGGGAGTAAAAATCTGCAGGGCTTGGCCCCATTGGTAGGAATTCCTGCCAGAAAAAAATTGGTGGTTTTTTAATACATTTTTAAATATTTTTGTATTTTTTTTAAAATATATTTTTATATTTTTTAATATATATTTTTTCCCCCAAGGAAAAAGAAAAGGACTGTACTCTTTTTCTGCAGCCATATCAGGTAGAAAAAAATGCTTTACAGGGCACTGGGTCACCCCCCAGGCCACCTGCTGGTATCACACCAAGGGTCCAATGGCTGGAAAATGGTTAAATCCTGGAGCCATTACAGAGGTTATTTCATTTTTTAGGCACTTGTTGAGCTCCAATCCTTATTCCTCACATTCCAAGAACTTCCCAGTGGACTGGAGGAGAGAGGTACCTTGTGGCCACAGCCCTGTGGGATGTGGGCACTGCACAGTGCTGGGAATATTCTCTCTGCCCCAGTGGACTCCTGGGAGCTGAGGCTGCACAAGTCTGAACCTGCAAACTCAGAAGGCATCGAGCAACTTTGCACTCCAGGCATCAGGAATCAGCTCCTGCTGCCCCTGTGCCTTCTCCTAGAACCTGTAAGATTTTAAGGAAATCAAATATATTTGGGAGCCACGAGTTGCTTTCGAGTTTCTGAACTTTAAAATAGGCAGGGAAGGTGGTTTCTGAAATATTTTGCCCACCATGAAACTTGATAAATATTTGCACAAAATAACACAACTCCAGAAGAAAACCCAAATACCAAAGAAACCCCCAAAATACCCATCAAACACTGGGATATTTGGTTACTTAATTGGGAGATGCAGACATTTGGGGAAGCTGTGCATGAAAGGGAGAAAATGACAGGTATATTCAGGTGAGGTTGGTGAGATTGGTCATAAAGAACAGCAATTCTTTGAAAAGTTTTGGGGTTTGGAAGAAAATTGGAGTTCTAACACCTCCTTGAAGCTCTTTTGGTGAGCTGGGGAATGGGATAATTGGAACAAGTCCCCACCAGCTCAGTGGGATCAGTTAAGGGAAGGTGCTGGAGGGTGAGGACAAAAAGCCACATTGTCCAACTGCCTTTTTATCACATCTCCCATCCAAGGTCTTCCTGAGAGAACCACAGAACTTGGAAAAGACCTCTCAGATCAAGTCCAGATGTTAATCCAGCGCCGTGTTCACGACTAAACCACATCCCCAAGTGTCTGGTTTTGAACGTGACAAAAACTCTGGAGCTCCCTTGGTCGTGAGGGATGGTGAGTTTTCAGGAGAGATGACAGAAGGAAGTTCCCATCCCAGTTCAGCAGTTGGAAAACCCCCTAAAGCCACAGCGCCAGTGACCCTGTTCAAAGCTGCCGAGGGTATTCCCTGGTGTGAAGTTACAGGTGAAGAAAGGAAGAAAGAGAAAAGAAGAAAAAGAAAAAGAAAAAAGAAAAAGAAAAAGAAAAAGAAGAAGATGAAGAAAGAAAGAAAGGAGGAGAGAAAGAAAAATAATGATGAGGTACCTTGTGATTTTGCCTAAATATTAAACTTTTCAGCTCCACTCACCCTCTGTCAAAATAGAAAAAGAAGAGAAAGAAGCAGAGAAAAGAGGAGCAGACTAAAAATATCAGGGTTTCATCACTGAGAGGGGGTGAGTGAGAGCTGTTCAACATAAGGAAGAGGACAGAAATAAGTCAAGAAGCTGCAATTTGTTCTGACTCAGCACTCCAGCCCAAAGGAATTAAAAGCAACAAAATTCAACCCAGCAAAAGCAGCCACTTTTGTACACGCAGCTGATGATAAACTGAGCAACTCGCTGCCACGAGACAACCCAGGGGTCAGGTGAGAAAAGCACAAACCCCAGAAGGGAGGAAAAAGCAGTTTTACACTTTGATAAATCAAATCATTCCAGGTTGGAGAGGTTTAATAACACCTCCAGCAGGGCCTGGAGTCTCCGTTTTCGGGCCTTTCCAGAGGTTCCCTCGAGGGTGTTTGACCTCAGCTTGCATCTGGTTTGTGCCATCTGGGAGGCTGCCTTGTTGTCCCACTCGATGACAAGTGCAGAAATCACGGATTCAA
>NW_020884937.1:3159996-3224694 GCF_003945725.1 Corapipo altera
CTGAGAGGGGGTGAGTGAGAGCTGTTCAACATAAGGAAGAGGACAGAAATAAGTCAAGAAGCTGCAATTTGTTCTGACTCAGCACTCCAGCCCGAAGGAATTAAAAGCAACAAAATTCAACCCAGCAAAAGCAGCCACTTTTGTACACGCAGCTGATGATAAACCGAGCAACTCACTGCCACGAGACAGCCCAGGGGTCAGGTGAGAAAAGCACAAACCCCAGAAGGGAGGAAAAAGCAGGTTTACACTTTGATAAATCAAATCATTCCAGATTGGAGAGGTTTAATAACACCTCCAGCAGGGCCTGGAGTCTCCGTTTTCGGGCCTTTCCAGAGGTTCCCTCGAGGGTGTTTGACCTCAGCTTGCATCTGGTTTGTGCCATCTGGGAGGCTGCCTTGTTGTCCCACTCGATGACAAGTGCAGAAATCACGGATTCAAAGGAGAAGAGCTCGCAAAGAAAGATATTTTTTTCTTCCCCACATCCTCAGCATCTCGACACAAGAGCTCTCAAGGGATAATTAGAGAATATTGATGGGTGTTGCATTCAAAATGAAACGTCCCCACCCCAGAGGAGCACCTGCTGTCCTGTGTCCCTCTGGTGTGTCCCCCCAGTGAGGTCCAGGTTCAGCTTCTATTAAAAGTTTGTGGATCAAACCACCCTCAAAACAATACAATAAAAGTGCTCCATGCACCTCAAAAGTCAACAATTAAAATCAACAAGATCACATCAGTCAATTCTTTCTCTTTCTTTCTTTCTTTTTCTTTCTTTCTCTTTCTTTTTCTTTCTTTTTCTTTATTTCTCTTTTTCATTCTCTTTCTTTCTCTTTCTTTTTTCTTTCTTTCTCTTTTTCTTTTTCTCTTTCTCTTTCTCTTTCTTTCTTTTTTCTCTTTTTCTTTTTTCCTTTCTTTTTCTTCCTTTCTTTCTTTTTCTTTCTTTCTTTCTTTATTTCTTTCTTTCTCTTTTTCTTTTTCTTCCTTTCTTTCTCTTTCCCTTTCTTTCTCTTTTTCTTTCCTTTTCTTTCTTTCTCTTTTCCTTTCTCTTTCTTTCTCTTTCCCTTTCTCTTTCTTTCTGTCTCTTTTCCTTTCTCTTTCTTTCTCTTTTTCTTTTTCTTCCTTTCTTTCTCTTTCCCTTTCTTTCTTTCTCTCTTTCTCTTTCCTTCTTTCTCTTCCTTTCTTTTTCTTTCCTTCTTTCTCTTTCATTCTTCCTCCTCTTTCTTTCTTTCTTTCTTTCTCCTCTTTCTTTCTTTCTTTCTTTCTCCTCTTTCTTTCTTTCTTTCCTTCCTTCCTTACTTGGCGAGATTTGGACAGGAAAATACATCACTGCATGGAAAATCATATAGAGACACATAATTTTGGGGGGAAAAAAGCTAATTTTCCCACTGTGTGGCACAGATTAGGGGTGCTTTTTGCAGCTACTTTTTGGAGCCTGATGAATTTTTAATTTCCTTTTTTTTTTTTTTTTAATTTATTTTTAAATCTCCCTCTCAAGTTTTTCAAGAGAAAAAGGAGGATGGGAGGGATGTTCCACAACTATAAAAAAAAAAAAAAAAAGGCCATTTTTAAGAGGTTTTTTTGTCTTTTCCAGGGCTGTCTGGGTGGCTTTGGGCTGGTAGTGGTCAGTCTCCCTGGCAGAGGAGAGGGGGAGTGGGGAATGGATCCTTTCCTTCCCTCACCTCCTCTCCACCCACACTGTACAACATCTTCTCTTCTTCCCAAGCTCCAGAGACACTGGGATGCCTCCTTGAGATCCCAGAGAAATCCTCCTTGTTGTAGAGCTGGAAAAAAACCTCTGTCAGACACCAAATTAAGGACAAATTCAGGAGAGGACACATCCAGGCACCCTGTCCTCGATGTTCCCTGTTCAGAGAGGCAAAGCCTCATGTCCAGATGTGCTCCAGCCCCTCAGCCCCAGCTCTCCAGGGATGTCCAGGGGGTGGATACCCAAGGAGTGACAGGTTCCTCTGTGTCCTTAAACCACCCCAGGCTTTTCTACCTCAGGAGGTAAAAACCCGTGGTGAGAATGCAGCCGTTGGGTCAATAATTGGTCAGATTAGTGACCTGCCTCACTTAATTGCTGTCTACAAATTGTGCCCCAGTTAAGGCTTCTCCTGGGGAATGATCCTGTGGGACACCACTCACACACAGAGCAATGGGTCACTGGAACAAGAATGTTTCTCAGCATATCACAATATATATTTTTTTCTATTTGTTGTTATCAGAGAATCCCAGAATGGTTTGGGTTGGAAGGGACTTTAAAGCTCATCCAGTTCCACCCCCTGCCATGGGCAGGGACACCTTCCACTAGCCCAGGTTGCTCCAACCTGGCCTTGGACACTTCCAGGGATCCAGGGGCAGCCACAGCTTCTCTGGGCAACCTGGGCCAGGGCCTCCCCACCCTCCCAGCCAGGAATTCCTTCCCAATATCCCATCTAAATCTACCCTTCTCCATCTCAAAGCCATTCCCCCTTGTTCCATCACTCCATTATATCTCCTGTGCTTTTTTAAATGGGATAAATGTTTAATTAATTTTATTTATTGAAATTAATTAATGATAGGGATTTTTCCTCAGTATCTTGCAGCAGTGAGATCCTCTGGTGAACAATGCATGGCAAAACTTCCTTTTACTTCAGAAATGTAGGAACATCTCCTAATAGTGTCAGGAACAGTGCTGAAACCTTTTAATTAGTGGTTCTCAGATTGTTAGTCACAAGTATGACCTGAGTGTGGCCACGGATTTGGGATTTACAGAGGGGAAAAAGGGATCACCAGCAAAATATTCGGGTACCTCTCTTGTCAGTGTAGACAGAGATTTGGGGGTTCCCCCAGGTTTTGGGCAGTACCAGCCAAGCTGAAGCCCAGCAGGTGTGATGAGGATGTGACCCCACAATTCCCAATGGAATGAGGCTGTTCCGTGCTGGGGTTGAGCCCTGTGTCTCCTGGGTGAGCTCAGACCACTCCATGGGTCATCTTCTGCCAGAGCTTCTGGAGATACGGATCCAAACTCCCGGCAGGATCCCCGGCCCTGTGCCCGTGCAGAGCTAACCCTGCACAGCAGTTTGGAGTTGTGGGGTGGGGAAGGAGTTCAGAGCCCCCAGCTCCGGCTTGTTGTGACACATCGATCCAAAATTGCTCTTAACCACCGAAGAAGGTGCTTCTCTGTGTCCTCAGGGATCTTATCCCGGTGGGATGAGCGTCCTCCTCTCTGGGAGCCGTTATTCCTCCTCACCTGTGAAATGTAAACTGCCACTGCCATCTAGTGACCGTGGAACAGCTCACGGCTCCAGGGAATTCCTTCCCTGGCCTCCTGAGGGGGGGATGTGAGGAAGCAGGTGACCCCTTGCCCTCTGATGGAGGCCCCAAGCCGGGGTGGAGGCACATTTGAGGCTGATCCGGGGTTGCACCCGGAGATGGCCTTTCATTGTCCGTTGGTTTGGCATTTCTGGAGCAGGGTTGTTAAGGTTGGAAAAGCCCTCTAAGATCATCAAGTCCAGCTGTTTACCCAGCCCTGCTAAACCACATCCCCAAGTGCCACATCCACACACCTTTTTGAACACTTTCAGGGACGGTGACTCCTCCACTTCCCTGGGCAGTTTGTTGCAATGCCTGACCACCCTTTTAGTGAAGAAATCTTCCCTAATACCCAACCTAAACGTTCCCTGGCACAGCTGGAGGCCGTTCCCTCTCCTCCTGTCCCTTGTTCCCTGGAGCAGAGCCTGACCCCTCCCCTTCTCCCCCCTCCTGTCAGGGGGTTGCAGAGCCAGAAGGTCCCCCCTGAGCCTCCTTTGCTCCAGGTTGAGCCCCCCCAGCTCCCTCAGCTGCCCCTGCTGCTCCAGCCCCTTCCCAGCTCCCTTCCCTTCCCTGCACACACTCCAGCCCCTCAAAGTCTTGTCTCAGGAACCCAGAACTGCCCCAGGATTTGAGGTGTGGCCTCACCAGTGCCCAGCACAGGGGGAAAATAAGACTTTAGGAGCTACAGTCTCTGGGGGCTTCAACTACCTGTTCCTATCCCCAAGAAAAGCTGTCCTGTCCATGGAGAAGGTGATTTGGGAAAGAGGGATTATGCACCTTAAGCTTTTTCAGCTGCTCTAATTTTCCCTTTGGCTCAGCTGGAGCTGAGCCACATAGATGCATCCAACAGTTTCACTTAGCACAGCGTTAATTAGCTGATTAAGGTGATTAAATTAAGTGACAGGTGATTAAATTAAGTGGTAGTGTTGTCTTTTGGAGCATAGGAGGAACCCACGCCTAGAAAGGACTGTAATTTCAGGAGTCTGCTTGCCAGCTATTCACCCTCAGCTTCCCATGAGCTGAGTTACTTCAGGAAAATCCCAAGGCACTTCTCAAATCCCAAATTTTAGCCTCACTCTCAGTGGATTAGCAAAATGGGGGCTGGAACTACAATTAGTCCCTGGGTCATTGCTGGGGAAAGTTGAGGTGACTCTGTGTTATTGGTCTTCATAGCACACTGAGAAACCCAAAACTGAGTCGGCACAGCCCTGTTTGATCCCACGGACAAGGAAAAGAGGTGGATTTCCAGCTCTTCCAGGAGCAATATTTTATTCCACCCCTGCACACAGCCTAGAAAAACTCAGCTGCAGCCCCGAGCGTGGTGGTGATATGATGCTGGTGTATCTTCTGGAGCTTTCTCTGTCCAAAGCGACCCTGGAATGTGCTGTTTTGCACTGTCCAGCCATCGACGCTCGGGCTGCGCTGGGAAAGGTCTCCTTTGCCAGAAGATGGCACTGGTTCTCCATGGAGCCGCTTGCGGGAACAGGTGCATCCCATCCCTTCCCATCTCTCGGCTTGGGAGACGCTCCTTCCCAGGGATCCTGCCGGTTTCTGCCTTATGAGGAGCACGAGGGCAGCTTCATCCCCACCTGGCCAGATTCCAGATCCTGGAGATTCACATCTCTGCCTACAGAAGGATTGCAGACCGTGCATGGTGGATTCTTCACTCATAAACCTACAAAACCCTCCCACTCTTTTTTTCCCTCCTGCCGTTATTTCACTCCCTCAGCTCAAAGCTTTGCTTCCTTAAGGAGAAAAAGCACCTGAAATAAGTGTATTCAACTCGGCAAGGCCTCTTTTATTTAATTGCTGTTTATCTTTCCACTCACAGCCGCTGGAGATGTTCAGCTGCCCATTCCAGCTTCCTGAATCCCCCAAAAACGAGGGGAGAAGCAGGAAACTGAGTCTGTTACCCACTGGTAGGTGAGCAGTTTTGGGGGATTTCGGCCCGATTTTGGAGGTCGCTGTGTTCAAAACAGAACAAAAATGTTGTGGCCGATAGATGGGGCCATTTCCACACCTACCACCTCCAGGTCCTTCAGAGAGGGTTCTCCCGATGCCCACAGGAAGGTGGCTCCTGTGTCTCTGGGATGAAGGTTTAGGAGACGCTGTCAGGAGGAAGATCGGTGAAAAAGGTGGTGATAAAGACCGGCAGACAGGCAGGAGCAAGTCTCCAACAAATCCTGTTCCTCCTCTTCTTTCTCACGATTAAACCCTGCAGGTTCTCCCCCAAAAAACCTCTGAGGGCAGTGCTGGTTCCTCAGAGGAGGAGCAAAGTTCTCCCAGCCTGCCAAAGGAGGAGACTCCAAGAGGGAAGAGCACAGAGCTTTTCCCAGCCTTTTCCACCCCCACCAGGTGATGATCCACCCTGTTCTTGAACTTTCCGAAGCAGGACTTCCCTGTGCCTTGAGAAAATTAAGTTATTAATAATTTAGTGAGCACTTTGAAGAGGTCAGATGCTCACCAGTGAATCACAGGTTTCCCAGGCTGGGAATTTGGGACCACCAGTGGATCCATCAGAATGGCAGAAACACTCAGTTTTCCCACATTTAAGAAAGCAGGAAAAATGGAGAATCACTAGTTGCAGAGTTTTAATTCCAACAGTCTTTTTAATCCCTGGTGCGTTAAGACCTCGTCATGTAAAAAGCAAAATAAAAGTATTTATTTTTTTTATAGCAGGAATTTTCCTGCTGATTAATTATCCTTAAATACGATGCAAAAAAGGCCAAGTGGAAAAGAGCAGTGCTGTGTCTTGCTTTGGCCTGATTGGTACCATCCTGTGTGGGGATTTAACTGGACCATCGAGTTACTCACATCCTGTGGGAAGAACAGAAAGCCCCCAAACCAAAATAAACCCCCTCAAACATCAAAGAATAGCCCAGAAAACTTTAATTTTAACCCAGGACAGGTCTGAGTCCCCCAGCCATAACCCAGCAGCACAAGTAAGTGCTAGTCCTGATTTTTTACAAGCCTGCTGCCAGTCATGCTCAGAATCATGGAATATCCTGAGTTGGAAGGGACCCACAAGGATTATGGAGTCCAGCTCCTGGCTCTGCACAGGACAACCCTAAAAATCACACCATGGTTTGATAAGGGAGAAAATACCCTAACTTTGCACCATATGAAGGCTGTGTTATCCCAGTTCTTCTCTTCCAGCAGTCCCACTGGCCTTCACCTTCTCTCAAGGCCAACTGGTTCACCCAAAAGCCTCTTCCCAAGCTCTAGGCTCCTACTATTTTTTTAATATATTTTTTATATACATACACATATATAAAATATATTAAAAATATATAATTTTTTATATTTTTATATAAATATATAAATATGAATATATATATATATATAAGATATATTAGGCTATTGTTTCTGACCAAGACTACAAGGACACTTCCTTTGAACATAGAGACCACCTTCAGCAGGTAAAACCTAAAATCATCTGCTGCTCTTGACTTATCCCAGTACTTTTCCACCCCAGGCTTTGCTGCAACTTGCAGGAGCCCTTAAAAATCTCAAAATGGCTTTGCTTCAAGACAGGACCTGAAGGAAGGAGGGACTTGGTCCAGCCTGTGCTGAAAGTGCCCACGAGCCTTGGCCAACTCGCACATACCTGGGAGGATTTAAAGTGAGTGGTTAAATTAGATGGGAATTACTTTTATCTGCCCAGCAGCAAAGGGCCAGCAGGAACACGCTCCTTGGAAACCCTTGGAATGCCTTTTGGGGTTTTAACACGCCCCAGTGGAGGAACCAAGGGCACAAAAAGGCTTCTCTCTGCAGGAGATGTGAGAGCTGCAGCTTTCCCTCCAGGTGGGACCACGTGGAGCCGCTGGGACGCCCCTGTGAGCCCTGTGGGGTGTGGAGACCAAACCATAACCCTGTCCTAACTAGGTCAGCTTAGGACTGCAATTAGTGCTAATGGCAGAAAGGCAGAATCATGGAATATCCTCAGCTGGAAAGGACCCCCAAGGATCATCCAGTCCAACTCCTGGCCCTGCACAGACACCCCAACAATCCCCCTCTGTCCCTCAGAGCGTTGTCCAAACCCTCCTGGAGCTCTGGCAGCCTTGGGGCCGTGTCCACTGCCCTGGGGAGCCTGGTCAGTGCCCACCACCCTCTGGGGGAAGAAACTCTTCCAAATATCCAACCTAAACCTCTCCTGACACGGCTCCAGCTGTTCCCTCAGGTCCTGTCCCTGGTCACCAGGGAGAAGAGATGGACACCTGCTCCTCTTCCTCCCCTTGTGATGGAGCTGTAGCTCAATAATTCAGGTTGGTGGGGACCTCAGGAGGTGCTGGCTGTGGGGACAAGGAACACTTGTTTGGCCTGGAGTTGGGATGCAGAAAGAATGTAGGAATGGGGGAAAGAGAAGACCTGGGCTGATAAAAAGGTTAAGAAGGGGATTAAGAGAGGCTCGTGTGAGGTGATGCTGATGATCTCTGTGCTTTCCATCCACTGTTTGCCTGGATCACTTTAACAACCAACATCGTGCTGAAGAAGCACAAAATCTCTCTGAATAACCCAAAGGAGACCTGTGGCAAAGGGCTGATGGTCCCTGGTGTGCTGTGCCTTGCCTGTGTCTCACCCACACAAATCTCAAGAATAAGAACTGTGACAGCAGTTTGTGTCCTTACATGTGTTTTCTTTTGGTGTCTCACCCACACAAATCAAAAGAATAAAAACTGTGACAGCAGTTTGTGTCCCTTGCACGTGTTTTCCTTTGCAGAGGGTACAGCACCTGGAAAGGGAGCAATATTTCAAAGCCATTTAAATTAATATGAGGCATTTTTTCTGGAATTCAATGATCTGGTGTGTTTTAATAAATCGCAAACAACATGTTCTCATAGCAGTATGGCTGATTTTTAGCAACCTCATGTTTGGGACAGCAATATCACACTCAAACCAGGAAAATCTTAGGGGATTTTACCCCCTCAAAAAAGCTATTTCTTTTATTAGAAATAAGTATATCTGCATTTTGTGCTGTGCAGTGACAAGTGCTGAGTGGTCAAGGGTGATGTAGGTCTGTTCTGCCAGCTGAAATCAGCTTTTTCCACGTGTGAGGCATCTGAATGTGACAAAGCTGCACCTCCTCCCACCCCCAGAACCACCTGGAAGCATCCTGTGCCCCCCAGAGTGGCTGATATCCCTCTGAATTTGCCTGAGGAAGCATCTCAGGAGTGCTTATAAATCAGGGGGCAGGTGGCCTGTTTGAGAGGTGATGCTTCACTGCTCAGCCCCTGAACTATGGCCCTGCTGTGTGGGGAAGCTGACAATGATTTACAGGCCAGCAGCGGGTTTTGAATGCCCACACACACACTCTCATAGGTCTGAAATACCCTTGGATATGGAGCTGCCACTGCCCTCCAACCCCTGGGGTGCCCAGGCAGGGGATGGGCTTTTCCTCTCCAGTCCAGTGCCATTATCTGTGCAAGGTGAGGGTGAAGAGCAGATTTGATTCCCTCTTGCTCTGCACTGAGCTTCAGGAACAGCCAAAACAGGGGAGAGGAGGGGAGGGCCCAGGGGTGGTGGTGATTCAGCTGTGGGGGGTGAACCCTGCCCATCAAACGTGAATTTTAGAACCAATTTGAGAACATGACGCTGAATTTTGAGCTCAGGTGTGCCAGGCTGGCCACAACACTGCCCATGTTCGCCCAAAATCTGAGCCAGGATCCTGTGGCAATAGCTGTGCCTCTACATCCAACAAGGTGGAGGCTCTCTGTGCATCTGAGCATGGCACAAAGCACATCCAGATACCTGCTGGTTTCCCCCCTCCAAACAGGGTGGCTGCCCCAAATTGGGTCCTGGGAAAGTTACATTTTTACCTAGAAATAGTCTGGAAAAAAAGAGAGCCCAGCCAAAAAATATGTACTTTGTCTCTCTCTCTCTCTGTCTCCATATATATATATACATATACATACTCTGATCCTTTGCTCCAGATAAAATAAAATAAAAAATAAAACAAAATAAAATAAAACTAAAACAAATGTTCCCAAGCAAACCACCCCAGCTGTGACTCCTGCACATGGGCCAGTGTTGGAGTGTGACTGTTTTTTAAAGCAGCACAGAGAAGGAGGCCTGAGCATCCAGCACCTCCAGCGCACTCAGCAGAACATTTTCCTACTGCCTCATCCCTGGAAATTCATTCAGAAAAGCCAGAAGATGAAGGACAGGAAAGGTAACATGGAGATAAACTGGAAATTAGGGATCAGGGCTCCCACAACCTCCCTGGTAGGTTTTACAAATGCAGAACCACTGTTGGCCTGTTTTGTGGCTCCTTCCAAGGTCGAATTTTGCTTTTCAGTCCAGGTCAAAGCTGAGGGCATCAAGTGCAAGCTAACCTGCCACTTGTGGGCCTCTGGGTCCCAGAAACCTCCCAGGAAAAGGCTTTGCTGAATCCAGAAAATCCAGACAACATTTCCTCACACTTGGGTTGTTCCATGTGGCTTGAGGGGGTCCAGACACACGAGTAGGAGAAAAGCCAAGATGGGATGAGTGATTGCCCACGTGTTTGGTGATGGGGACAAGGGCCATGAGCACCCTCACACAGCCCAGGCTGTTCTCCCCCATGCTGGTACGAGCAAGAAACTCAAGAGATACCAGAGTGTGGCTTCCTGAACCTCTCCACAGTCCCCACAGATCAGATCTCCACAGATTACAATGAAACCTTAGATATCCACCCAAATGGAGACCCCAAAGCTCAGTGTAGGGGCACCTCAGGCATCCACATGAGCCTGGCCTGCAGGACATGGGGCTTTTGGATGCCTGCATTCAGGTGGGATGGCAGCTGGAGGCTGGTGGGGCATCCCACAGAGCATTTCAGGTGGCAGGAAGTACCTGGGGTTAAACCACATCGTCCCTCCAGGTGTAGACACCAAGATTTAGGTGTCCTAACGTGTATCCAGATCCTACTTCCATGGCTCTTTCATGGTTGGGGTTAATCCAAAGGCTTCCTGTGATCAGAACAGCTTTAAAGGCAGTGGGAAAGGAGAGGAAAAGAGCCAAACTGGTGAAAATCTGGCAGCTGGGACTTGGAGGTGGTTTTCCACCCTCTGTGCGGTTTTCTTGGCCAGCAGTGTCCTGGTTAGCCCTGAGTGAGCTGCCCTGGGCTGCTGCCAGTTTTGCCCTTGGCCACGGACCCACCAGCCCCAGAGCTCATGTGGAGCACTTAGGAAGTGGTAAAATAGGACCATTTGCTGCAGGAACATTCAGAAGGGGAACTCCCGAGGATCAAAGTCAGTAGTTTTATGTCAAGGTGGTTTTAGCAGCAGCAATCACGTTGTCGAGAGCAACAACACTGTAAAGGAATAGAAGTTTAAACCCTGAAGCTTCTTATTTAGCTGAAAATTAGTGTGGCAAACCCCTTGGATCTTCTGGAGAGAGAAATTTTGGTGGGGAGAGACCTATTGATACTTTGCATTGCATCACAGTGACATCTACTGGGCATTTTTGGGGGGACTATCCACCTTTGTGTTCCCCGGCACAGCCATGGATTTCAGCTTCCACTTTTTAGGACTGTGCAAAGGAGGGAGAAGCTTTAAAAGAGCGAGGTGGGGAAATTGGAGAGAGGGATCTGCAGGGTGGAATGATGTCAGAAATGACTGATGAGTGGCTTGATCACGTATTTTCTGTACCTTGCCGATGTAACGAGCAGAAAATTATTCGGGATTTGAGCTGAAACTGCATTTCCCAGGTTGGGGCCCTTGGAAAAGGGAGGGGTGGCTCCCACAAAGATATAACTGGTCAGACTGGAAAAAGTTCCTGGGTGTTTCATCTACTGCCTCATCCCTGGAAGTGTCCAAGGCCAGGCTGGATTAGGCTTGGAGCAACCTGGGCTAGTGGAAGGTGTCCCTGCCCATGGCAGGGGGTTGGAACTGGGTGAGCCTTAAGATCCCTTCCAACCCAAACCATTCTGGGATTCTGTGCTCTGTCACCCTGCCCCAAGACAGCGTGGCATCTGCCCAGGTCACCCCTGGGGCAGGACTGTGCCCTTAAGGACCTCCACAGGCAGCTGCTTCCAGGATTTTTCTGGGTTCCCATTTATAAAACATCAGCCTGGTGACTGAGGCTTGAAATCAAGGCCATCAAAGCACAGGTGTCCTCCAGGGGCACAAAATCCCAGAGGCTGGAGAGTGTGTTGGCACTGGATGGAGAGAACTGGGCTAAGACAGAGGGTACAGACAGGCAGATGTGAACTGTGTGTATTCAGAATCAACCTTTTGTGCCAGGGAGGTATTTTGAGTGTCACTTTGCATCCCTCTCTCTTCAGCTTTGTCTTTTCTCCCTCAAGTAAAACACTCTTTTGCTGCACTAAACTCTTTGCCCTGGTGACTTTTAGCTTCTGAGTTTTGTGGGTGTTCCTGGGGCTGGGCCAGGCTGGTGATTTTTGAGTGACCCTTTCAAACTCCAGCCCTGTCCCTGCTGCTGCCAGCCAGGCCTGCAGACAGGTCACACTAATGTTTAACTCCAGCCTGTGTCACTGCATTCACAGCCTGCTGTTGCTTCCCCTCTGGAAAAGAAGTTTATTCCCTCTGCTCCCAGCAGGGCAAGTGGACACACTGACCCTGTCACCTCCCGCTCTCCCCTGCACCAAACAAGTCTGTTCCCCCATTGCCCTTCACAGATTGTCTTCTTAGGGATCTTTCCATCTTAATTCCTGTGCTGTGACCTCTCTGGAGGGGACACATCCTTCCTTGGAGCAGGGAAAAGCCTGAGACCTGTCAAGGCTTGGTTTTGCTAAGGAAGGACACGTGGATTCCTGTGGGATGAGGATGGGGTTCTGAAACAGGTCAAATTCAGGATTAAGGGTGAGAGGGTTCTGCCTTATTGTCCCTGAGCAAAAGAAAGGCCATCTCTTTGTTGGTATTTGATATCTCTTTGATATTGGCTTTGTTTTGCTGTCCTTCACTTGTAGGGTTGGATATTTTGGCCAAGGCAGTGGGATTACCTTTATGACTGACGATTATGACATCATTATGATGGTCACAATGTTATTATATATTATTACAATTGTTATGGTTATGATTTATGATTGTTGATGATCATGATAACAGATGATTATTATCATCTGGAGTACCTGGGCTGTGGGCACTGTCCCACAAGCTCCTCCAGGAGTGTAGAAAGTTCTGGCACGAGGGCAAAAAGATCCATGTGGTGTTTATCTCAGCCTAATTCCTCAAGGAGAAATGGCAGAATGTCCCCTTCTCCCTGTTTTTAGGGTAAGAATTAAGCACATTTTCCCTCTGGAGACAGGGACTCATTTCAGCTGGTGATCCTCTTCTCTCACCTGGTGGCCACGACCTCTCCTCACCATCCAGTGCAACATCCACTGCTTAACAACCAAAAAATAGCGGGAGTCTGTGCTGGTTTGTGCCTCTCCAAGTGAGAAGGGGACCTGTACTTCAAAGGTTACTCATCCATGCCCTGGAAGTCTGGAAGTACTTCCTAAGTGTCAAGTATCCTCCAGGGAGGAACAAACACTCCAAGTGTTTGTAGACCAGTCTCCCATTGCCTCTTTCCACCCTGGGTGATGACATGAAGTCAAGGCTGTTGTTCCTGGAGTGGATTTGAAGTGTGTTGACCCTGTTGAGTCAAGGCTGCTGTGTGGGGGTCCTGTCTGGCAGCCCTGAGTGTCTGAGATGTGTCAGTCCTTCCTTTAGTGGCTTTCCTGGTGTTGGGTTGCCAGGCTGAGTGGTTTAGCAGGTAGGGAAGTCCTTGTGATGGGAATGTATCAAGGATGGTTATGAAGGACCTCTTCCAGCATATTGGTGGCTGATATGTCCTTCCATCAATTCACAGACAGCAGTAAATGAGAAAATTTGCCCCAGTGGCTCCTGCCTTGACACTGCCAAGCTCTGACTTCTCATCTGGATGAATCCAGGTGATTTTGGACCATGGTAGAGTCCCCAGGGACATCAATGTGGTGTTTAGGGTTTAGTGGTGGCCTTGGCAGCGCTGGTTGGACTCAGTGATCTTACAGGGTTTTTCCAACCTCAATGATTCTATGATTCCAAGTTCTTCCAAGAATTAAACGTGTCTGAGAAAGAGACACCTCCAAAATTACACCAGTGAGTAGAACTGGGCCACCTGACTCCTCCACAACACCCCTGATGGATCTATTCAGACAGCACAGGGCCCAGGGGCGGGATGTGGAGTTTGGGATCCAAAAGGAAAGAGTTGTATGATGTTCAAGCAATCATAATAAGAGATATTACTAAGAACTTGAAATCCTGGCTGGCCCTCAGTCTGACTTGCTGCTTGAAAGAGTTTGGAGTGAGTTTTGCCTGTCAGTTTGCAGCCTTTTGTGTGAAATGTTTCTATCTGCTCCAGTGGAACGTGTCCCTACCCATGGCAGGGGGTTGGAACTAGATGAGCTTTAGGGTCCCTTCCAACCCCAACCATTCTGTGCTCCTATGATGTCTGATAATCAGCTAATTTAACTGTTCAGCTGGGGTTGAAATATTAATTTGATGTGGTTGTGTGTGTGTGTGTGTCTGCTCCTTGCACGTGCAAGCACCTGCAGTCATGCCCACCCCCCCTCTGTGTTTCTGTGTGTTATTGCCCATGTTGTAAGCTCCAGCTTGAAGTCAGAGCCTCCCAGCCTGGCATTTTTCCTCTCTCCCTCCTTCTCCCGGTGTTAAATACTTTCCCTGCTCCCAGCTGGGAAGTCAGGCTGTCACATGAACCGCAGGCAAGGAGCATTATCTGCCTGGCTTTACTCGGCGAACAATGCGAGTAGATGATTAACCATTAAAGCAACAGAGTTTGCTGACCCATTAACCAGGGAGGAAGGCCCTCTGGATTGCTGAACAATGGGTCCCATACAGAAATCACCCCGGGTTGTCCATCCCAGCAGAGCTGCTCTGACAGCCCTGTGAGGATATTGCGATATAATGACCTGCTTGGGGCTCTCACGCAACCAACCTCGTGCCCGAGGCCGCTGGTGCTGCCCACGTTTCCACCCGCACTGGGTCGACCTTGGCAACTAATCTTGCCCAAATCCAGGCTTTGTAACAACCCCCAGGAGGCTTTAATAGCTGCCACTCATTTTTCACCCTCGCTTTTGCGTGCGACGTGTCCGCAGAAATGCTGGGTCTGAGCTCAGGAGCTCCCAAACCACCCAAATTCACTCACTCGGAGGCACTGGCCAAACACCCATCAGTCCTTGCATTTCTGATTCATTCCTTTCTTTCTGATTGTTACCAATTAAACCCTTTTTTGGGATTATTTATGGGAAACCATCCTTGTTTTGTCTGTCAGATGCGTTCCCAATCAAATCATCATAGAAAAGCTTGGGTTGGAAGAGACTTTAAAGATCATCTACTTCCATCACTCTTGTGGTTTTGGTCTTGCTCAGCTTGCTCAGCCCTCTGGTACTTATTACCTGTCATTCTCCTTGGGGGATGCTACTGGAAATTCAGGGAGTTGAATTTCCCAACTCTCTGATTTCAAAAGAGAAGGAAAACTGGTGATGTGATGATATGAAAGAATAAACTTTGTCATAAAAGTCACGATATGATAGAAAGGCTCAATACTGTGATGGAAAGATTCCCTTTTTTTGCCCTTCCCAGGCTAGATGGATGTAGAATGGAGGGATGTTCTGCACCTTTGGTGTATGGAATATTCTTGGTGTACCTCAGGATTCCCAGGAATACTGAAATAGGAAGTCCCCCCAAAGGCAGAGTTAACTCTGGGATCCTTGAAATTCCTGTGGGTCATAGTTCCAAAGCTCTTTACTGCACTGAAGATGAGAACAGAGCACAAAACATTCATTTTGGGGATGGGAAAAAGAGTGAAAAAGAGAGGAAAGTCCAGCATTTGATTATGGCACTTGGAGATGTAGTTTAGGAGTGATGATGTTGGTGCTGGGTTGATGGTTGGAGTAGATGATTTTCAAGGTCTCTTCCAACCTCGATGACTCTGTGATTTTGTGAAGTGAAACTTTGAAACAAAACATCTGATTGTAACAAATAAGGAGACAAACTTTTCCAAGTATTAAGCTTCATCTCTGCTGCCCTCCGCAAATTCCTTGAAAAATTCCTTGGCAGATTAACCAAATACATGATAGCTGTTGGATTTTGGGTCAGATCTGGAGCTGGTCCATCTAGGATGAGTATCCTGACCTATGGCCTGCAAATACATCACAGTTTAACGCTTGGATGGACTTTGCTTCCGAAGACTCTGCTTCCCAGCCACCCACACAGTGATGTCCCGTCACAAACATCAACCAGACAACACAGCCTTGGGCCTCTGGGCACATCCAGCCCATCTGAAGAGCCTTGTGGGCACACAGAGCTGGATTCTGTGAGAAGACAGGACTCCAGGTTACCTCCCAAACTGTGTTTGGTGTTGAGTTTATCATCTAAGAAGGAAAGCAACGGGCTGCAGAGAGAGCAGAAGGACACAGTGATGTTCAGATTTTCCCCAGCTGTGAGTCACCTGTTGAGATCTGGCATTTCTGTTCCTTTACTTGGATGGAAAGAAGTGGTAAAGGATTTCAGAGGTGCAGCAGGCTGGGGATAAGGCTTCAAGAGCCTGAGCAGCAACTGGCACTTTGTAAGACGATTATTTCATTCCTCTGGCTGTGCAGGGAGGTAGGATGTGGAGCCAGCAGAGAGTAGGACTGGCAGCAGATGGGTGGCACAGCAAGAATGATCCCCTGCACTCAGATACTCCAGAATCCCAGAATGGTTTGGGTTTGAAGGAGCTTATGGATCATCTCCTTCCAACCCCCCTGCCACGGGCAGGGACACCTTCCACTAGCCCAGGTTGCTCCAACCTGGCCTTGGACACTTCCAGGGATCCAGGGGCAGCCACAGCTTCTCTGGGCAACCTGTGCCAGGGCCTCACCACTCTTCCAGCCAGGAATTCCTTCCCAATATCCCATCTAACCCTGCCCTCTGTCACTCTGGAGCCGTTCACTTTGGTCCTGTCACTCTATGCCTTTGTAAAAGGACTTTTGAACTTGAATTTTCTTTCAAAGGGCTCATTTTACTCACAGGGGTGAGGACTCACTCATAGGAACTTTATTCCAAAATCTGGCAGCCTGCTCCTGCACTAACAGGTGAAAACACCCGGCTCCCAGACACTCTGGCTGAAGCCCAGACAGATGACAACCCTCAAGACAATGACATTTCAGTTCCAGCAGTAAATCACAAGCCCAACTTTAAAAGAAAGCTAAACACTGTGAAATAAAACACTTTTATTAGCATGAAACATCCAAAAAAAAAAAAAAACAAACCCCCAAAAAGTGTAATAACACGACCGAAATGGCCCTTCATCTAAAAATAAAAGCAATGGGAGGGTTTTCAGCGGCGCTGGAAAATCCCCGACACACATTCGATGGGTGGGCTTGATGTTGTGACTACGAAAATATTTTTGCTCAGTTTGTTTCTGGCTGTTCTGCAGCTGAAGGGGTGCCAGATCTCTTGACTGGATCCCTTCTCCTCCGGCATTCCATGGGATGGGTTTTGCTCACCCCCCTACGGCTCGAAGGGACGGCGGAGACGTAGAAATAACCCCCCCTCGGTGAATCCCCCAGAAATATCCCACTGTTCTGAGCCACTGCAACTGTCAACAGCTCCGGAGAAACTGCCCAGAGCTGCTTAGAAAACAGCCTTGTGGGTCCCTCCCAACTCGGAACATTCTGGGATTTTGTGAACCAACGTCGCCTCTCACTGCGGATTTCGGACAGGGCGTAGCAGGATTGAGGAGCGGCACTTTTCCCTTCTGTTTAATTAAGTGTGGCTGCTCACAGGACGGAGGAACAGAGCAGGACAAGCCCCTGGAGAGACTCCTGCCCTCCAAGAGTTGTCAGTGAGTGGTTTTGGACAACCCTCTTGGCTCCTCTCCGCCAGCGCTCGCGGCCCCGGCGCGGGGGGAAGAGAGGTGGATCTCCCAAGGGATAAACCGAACCCAAAAACCAGAGGCTGGGAAAGGTGTGGTAGAATTAAGTTCAGGTAGACTGGAAATACCAGCTGAGTTTGGTCTTTTTATTTTTTTTTTCCCCCAAGGCTTTTCAGCAAAAAACGAAACTGGAGAACAGCAAATGTCCTTTTGGCTCAGCTCTGACAGCCCATTCGAGCTCGGCTGATGGTTTTGTTCCCTTCTGAGGGCATTTCACTCCACCCTTTGCTGCCTTTCCTTTGCACACAGGAATTTTTTTTCTTTTAATTTTTTTAAATTTTTTTTTTAAAGCCAGCACGTAATTTTCAAACAAAAAGGTCATATTTTGAAATATCCAAGGAAATCTGTTGACGTTTCGGACCCGCCTTTGAGAACGCGGCAGGGGAAGTGTTTCATTTTTTCCCCCCCGACCCCGAGAAATTTTCTCCCACCTTTTCCTCCAGCCCACGGAATTTCAACTGGAGTTTTGGAATCTCTTCTCTTCCTTCCCGATCTCTGTTTCCAGAAAATTCGCTGTTTAAGAACAAACAAAACCCCCTCAAAATAAAACAAAACCCCCACAAAACCCCAAATGTAAACCAAATGGAAACAAACAAAAAAAAAGCCCAAAAACAAAAAAGAGAAAAGGCAGTGCCCAGAGCTGCTCCTTATCCACTATTATTATGATTTCTTGTTCTCTGCCATGTTAAAAACTGGTCAAACATCCTGTACCCCTTCCCAGTGGAGCCAACAGAGGGAACTGGATCCAGGATGCACATTCCCAAATCCATCCTCCAGCCCACACCCTTCTCCTTCCCTCTCTTCCCATGATCCTGCAGTGACATTCCACACACATCAGCCCATCTCAGCCCCATGTTGTTGAACCCCATGTGCAGAAATACAGCCCAGGAAAAGCTGGAAATGCTGTGACCTGTCATTTCCCATCAAGGGAATTTTTATTTCCCACAATGAAACGGCGGCGAGAAACTAAGAATCAATAAGAGGATTTTTTAATCACAATTATTTTGTCAGAGCAGTAATTCACTAGAGGAACTCAAAAACAAACTCCATGGTGGAATGCAGCACCCACAGACAACTGAGATGATTAGAAACTGTTACAAATCATCAACCAGATATTAATTTGCAGGGATCTAAAGAGGTTTCTGTGCACCTCTCTCCATGGGGACAGCAGTGACCACAGCCAGGGATTGTTGGATTGCATAAAAACAGCATCAACACTCCACTTTCTACTTTTTTCTTTTCCCCTTTTTTTCCCTTTTCTCTTCTTTTCTCCTTTCCTTCTTTTTCTCCCATTATCAGATCTCTCCTTTTCCCTCTCGGGGACTGTGAGTGTCCTTCAGTGAACGGGTTTAATGTGTGTTCAAGGTCAAAGACCCCTGACTTGGGCACGTCCCTGGTCATTGCCACCAGCCCCTGGTGGCATGAGATACAGAGGTGGGTGACCTTAAAGATAGAGGGGCAGGTTATCCCAGGGCTCCTGTCACCCTCGGGGGGAGGTAAACAAGAGGTCCTGGAGGAGCAGAGCTAATGAGGTCTCCTGTAGATCTGCAGACATCTGAAGTGTGACCCTCTGCTCCCCACACATGCACAACCTCAATTCCTCATTTCCCCCCTCCAGTCACTGTCCTACCACCTCCAGGATGTCCACAATAACCCCAGGAGCAGCAAAGCCAGGGAATACTGCAGGACTGGCAGCACATTAGCAGGATTAATCAGCTGAGAGGAGCTGCTGAGCTCCCTCCACCCTGCTCGAGTTCAGGTCCCTCCCTCCCATCTGATTTTCATGAGGAAGCAAATTGTCATCAAAATCCCTCAGATAAGCTGGTTCATCAGTGTGTTTTACAGTACAGACTCTGGCAAAAGGTGAAATGAGCCCTTGGCACTGCTCCTTCAGACCCAAAAAATACCTCCTGCACCTCTAACAAAAACACATTCATTCCTGACATGCCTGGTTGTCATAAAGACACTGAGGACATGATTTTGCACTGGGATTAAATTGCATTAAAAGTCTTTCTGGCCCAGACTAGAAAGTCCCTGATTCTCCACGAAATTACCAGGAGAAATGTGGTTTCCACATGAAGAACTTGATTTACTCAGAAGGGATATTTTGATATTACTTGTGTGTTGAAGAAGAAAAACCTTTGCAAGAGCAGAGCACAACTCAAGAAAGATGTGCAGGGAAACAGGAGGCGAAAAAATTCCAATTTTAGGGACTTTAAAAAAAATAAAATAAATTGCCAGCTCTTGGAAAAAACCAGTGAAAAGAGATGTCCCTCTTAAATTGGGGGGAAAGAGGTGAATGCTCCTAAAGATCTCCTCTTCCTCTTCCTGCACAAGATATTCCAAAGTATTTTACTATGTGTCCTGTAAAGAGTTAAGAGAGGGGATCTCTGAGGGGAGTGAGGTTCAGGAAATCTACTGCTTGTTGAAATTTGGTGTGAGAGCTCCTGCTTGGGGTCATTTTGACAAGTTTGGTGCCCTTGGGTGGTTCTGTTTCCACCAGATTTGGGTTCCATTTGCCCCATTTTGGGGAGACTCGCTGAGGAACAGGCTCAAACTGAACATGTGCAGCCCAACAGGTCGTGGCTTTCATTCCAGCCTGGGCCCCACACGGATCCCAGATGGATTTCAGGGGGCAAAGCTGGTGGCCCCACATCTGCAGCAGGGGACAAACACAGCCTCACAGTACCCCCATATCCCTGCATCCAGCTCTGCCCTGGATGGGAAAGGGAGGGTCTCCATCATGGAAAACTGCTCTCATTTGCTTTGTGCTTCCATAACACTCGGGATACTCTGTGTGACTCACAGGCCTCTGGAAGTAACACACTGCAACTGGTTCTTTCATTTGGAAAACTGGGAAGGGGTAGGAGTGGGGACCAAGGCCATGCTGCTCCTTATTCCGGTGATTTGCATGATCCAGAGCCCTGGGGAAGCAGGGAAGCTCTGAGCCTGGCTCTCGGCAGCCCAGCTGAAAGCAACAGGAATGTTTTGACCACATTCCCTCTTGGAATCATTGGCCTGGGTTGGAGGATGGAGGGAAGGGATGGAGGTGTAACACACCACCACTGCCTGAAGCTCAGAGCTGTCCCGGGGGTGACTTAAACTGCATCCAAGCCTGATGGAAAAGAAGCAGGAATCTGGCTGCCAGCCCGTGTGTGGTCACTCAAAGAGAGGGAACACCCTGGAATTCCACGTGACGGCGGAAAAGGAGTAACTGGAACCGAAGGTGGCAGGGGAGACTTGCCCAGTGTGATCCCGGGGCCAGTGGAACAAACCATGTGCCCGTGGGCAGGCGGCATTCCCGGGCCTGGGCTGTTATTTCAGGCTGTATCCCGAGGGCAGGGAAATGCCAGGCCCACTTCTAATTAAGGAAAGTGAGGAAGGGAAATGTGAGTGGCTCCTCTCGGAGGTGATGAAGCCGAAGGATTCCCAGTTATCCCGGGCACAGCCTGGGATACCCAGCCCAGCCCCAGCCTGGGGATGATTCCCAGTTATCCTGGGCACAGCCTGGGATACCCGGCCCAGCCCCAGCCTGGGGATGATTCCCAGCTATCCTGGGCACAGCCTGGGATACCCAGCCCAGCCCCAGCCTGGGAACAATTCCCAGTTATCCCGGGCACAGCCTGGGATACCCAGCCCAGCTCCAGCCTGGTGAAGTCCCCACCTCTTCCTGCCTTGCTTGAGTTGCTCCAATCTGGGAGTTGGTGCCAAATATCTGGTGGGGAACCCAAGCAGGACCGGCAAGGAGGGATGAAGGAGATGAGCTCACGGGTATTTTCCTTCTCTCTCCACTCCTATGAGTCAATCAACCCACTGAGCTGGAGCTGCTGCCCTGCAGAGGTTTGGTTCGTGCAGAGGGACCTCGGTGAGCTGGTCAGAATCCTCCTCTCTCTAATGGGAGCTGCTTGGAAGGAGAAAAACACCCTCAGAAGAGCCACGGGGAGGGAAGGGGACGCCCCAAGCAAAATAGGTGCTGGGTGTCGTGCAAAAAAAACCCACATGGGTGGTGGTGAGGGCTCCTCGGGGTGGGGAAGCCTTTGGAATGACACAGGCAGGCTCCAGAGCTGAGTCATGGAGAAGGAAAACTTGAAGTCACCTTCCAGATCCCCCTGTGGTCCGAGGAAGAGCCCGATGGGGTGGCCACAGCAGCCTGTGCTGGATGAGGATCCCATCGGCTGCCACGGGACAGTGTCACCCACGGGGCTGGGAGGCACCCTGGCACTGGGAGAAGGATGTCAGGGCTCTTGCAGGATGCCAGACCCTCTGCCTGGACCCTCACAGGTCACTCCCATGACTGTTTTGGTGCAGGAGCATATGACACATGACATATTAATTACAGGAGCACAACGGTGGGGTCAGGATCAGGAGGACACAGGGTTTCTGCTGATGCCAAACCAGAGGTGACAACCACTCTGGGGCTCTTTTTCCAGCATTATCCTTGTACTCCATTATCTTCTTTTGACCCCAAAGAAAGCAGTATGCTGCTGGCAGCAGCACTATTCCCTGGGGTGGTCATGACCCTTTGGAATTGCCACTTAAAGCACAAAACCTCAGGAGTGCTTGGCTGCTTCCCTCCGGCCCCGGTGTGTCCCCTCCATCCTGGACAGAAACCACTCTGCTAAAAAAATTCCCACTTAAAAAAGCCAAAGCATTCCAAGGTGTCCACGCTGCCCCGGACAAGGCGCTGTGCCTGTGTGGCACTGCCCTCTGCTGTCGGTGCCTGTGGGGACACCGGGCCGAGCAGAAAACACCGGGATTTATGTCACCTGAGGCACCTAGGAAGCCACAGCGCTGTCCCAGGAGGATGCCGCGCCCGGGACTGCTGGATGGTCCCCAGGCATGACAGGCAGCAAAGCCCTGGAGGGCTCAGCCCTTCTTGGGCTTCCCTTTTTCCCGGGCTGAAAGCAGAAATGGGGACTATATTTGGTGCTGCCTCACCTCGGAAAGAGTCACACAGAGCCCAGAGCATCAGCCCGGGCACGGCACCTCCTGTGGGCAGAGGAAATGAGTAACGGCAGGGTCGCTGCCTTTCCATGACCCTCTGCCTTGGGGCTGCCTGGAGGAACAGGAGTTTCCTTCCACGTGCTGGGATCACCAGCTTCTTGGGGACCCGCATGAAAAATGACTCCTCAGCTGACTTTTCCAACAGAGAAACGCTCAGGCAAAGCCTCCCAGTGATAACAGATGACACTGTTTGTCCTCCCCTCCATCAACAGCCTTTTATTCCTTCTTTGCAAAGCTGGAAGAACTCATGGGGGAGGATAAGGACACACAACACGACCCCAGAGATGGTTCTATCTCCCAAATTCTCCTCAATGAAAGGCCTCTAGATGGGGCTTTAATGCAATATTGCTGCAGGCCTCTGCCAGGCTGGGATGGCCCTTGGAGCCACCCACCTCCCAGCACCCCTGGGGGCACCCAGGGGGGTGGCACGGTGCCACCTCACCCCAACCACTGGGATGAGAGAACTGAAATATTCCCATTTCTTGGCGAATAACGTGGAGTTGATGAAGCCGGATTGGATTTGACACCCCTCCCAGCATGTTTCAGCCCCCACCCCAAGGGTGCTGATCCACGGACACTGTGGGAACCCCAAATCCCATGCAGGGCTGGATGGGTGAAGTTTGAATGGTGTTTTTCCATAAGGCTTTTTTTTTTTTTTTTTTTTGGAAAAGGTTTGGTCAGGAACCGGGCTGAGATGTTTTATACATTAAAAATTAAAACATCATCTCCCCTCTCACTCCCAAAATAAGCAGAATCCACATGGTTTGCAGTGCTGGGAAGACTGGAAATGCCTGAGAGTGCATGGCCAGTGCTGGGAATAAAATCACCGAGCTCCCAGTGTCACTCCAGGAGCTATTCCAGGACAAAAGGTTCATCCCCATTATCCCACCCCTTCTGTGGCTCCTGAACTGGTTTGCCCACCCACTCTGGGGGCCAAATCCACAGATGACACCACCATGATCACCCAAGGTCTCACTTTGTTAGGTGCCCAGTTGTCACCTGCTGGGCACGGCTTTGTGGAGCTGAGCTTAAACCCCCAGGCACGGGGGCTTTTGAGAGGAGAGCCCAGTGTGTCCTCCTGCCATCTGTCCCCGTGGGGACAGGGGGTGGCTCAGCAGTGCCACACACACAAGCTCAGGAGGGAAAGCTTTTTGTTGCTGGGTGGCAGCAGCGCTGAAATCACCCCAGGGATGACGATGCCAGCGACGTCATCTGGAAAAACGCTGCCACAAAGGGTGACTTTTAGGGCATTAACCACTTCCCAGCCCCTGCACCAGTGCTCAGCTCTTGCCTGCTCGATCAGCCCTTGCCCACCTTGTCTTTCCATGGCTGTGGAGTCCCTGAAATATTGAGTGGCACGTTTAACCATTGGACAACAGTGCAACCCTGGCACAACTGCCCAGTTCTTGAAGGGTGGGTCAGCACTTGGGGCTGCAGCTCTCGTGTGACCACACAGACATGGAACACTTGGTGTTCCCGTGACTGTTTGGCCCTTGCACAGCTGCTCATCCCAAGCATATCCAGCCCCTTCCATGCCTGCCCTACTCTGGCACATCTGCCCCTTGGTTGCCCAACCCTTGCACGACTTGCCAGCTGTCCAGATGTGGCATATCCACCCCTTGCATAACTGCCCAACTCCTGCACAGCTGCCCGTGCCTGGCACATCCAGCCCTTGCACACCCAGCCCTTTCACAACTGCCCAGCTGTGGCACAGCCAGGCTTTGCACAACTACCCACCCCTGGCACATCCAGCCCTTTCATGACTCCCCAGCCCTTTCTCAGCTGACCAGGTGTGGCAAATCCACTCCTTTGCACATCTGGCCCTTGCCCAGGTCCTCATCCCTGGCCCTTGCATCGCTGCCCATCCCTTGCCCAGCTGCCAATCCCTGGCATACCCACCCCTCGCAGACCCACCCCTTGCACATGCGGCCCTCTTGCCACTGTCTATCCCTGGCACACCCATCCCTGGCACATCCAGTCCTTGCACAATACCCTGATCCTTCCTTGCACAAGTATCCAGACCTGGCACATGAAGCCTTTTCACACCTGGCCCTTGCACTGCTGCCCATCCCTTGTCCAGCAGTCAATCCGTGGCACATCCACCCCTTGCACATGTGGCCCTTGCACTGCTGCCCATCCCTGGCACATCCACCCCTTGCACAACACCCCGATCCTTTCACAAGCACCCAGACCTGGCACACGCAGCCCTTTTACACTTGGCCCTTGCACTGCTGCCCATCCCTTGCCCAGCTGCCCATCCCTGGCACATCCACCCCTTGCACATGTGGCCCTTGCACTACAGCCCATCCCTTTCCCAGCTGCCCATCCCTGGCACATCCACCCTTTGCACAACACCCCGATCCTTTCACAAGCACCCAGACCTGCCACACGCAGCCCTTTTACACTTGGCCCTTGCACTGCTGCCCATCCCTGGCACATCCACCCCTTGCACAACAACACCCCGATCCTTTCACAAGCACCCAAACCCGACACACGCAGCCCTTTCACACCCCCCCCCTCCCCCCGTCCCCCCACCTCTCCCCCGGCTCCCAATCCCTGTGCCACCCACGCCTCGCACACTCCCACCCTCGCACACCCACCTTTGCACGCCCACCCCTCTCCCCCCCCCCATCCCTTCCCCGCCCATCCGCACCGCACCCATCTGGGTGCCCCCCTTTTCCCCGGCTCCCTCTCCCGCTCGCTCTCCCCGCCCCGGCGCTCCGTCCCTCCCCCGGGGGGGTGTCCCCTGCCGCCGTCCCTCCCCCCTGGCCGTGTCCCGCCCCCGGCCCGCCCCGGGCCGGCCGCGCTCTCGGTGCCGGCCGCGCTATAAGAAGCGGGGCGGGCGGCGGGGCCGCAGCGGGCGCGGCGGGGGAACGAGATGAGCAGCGCCGGCGCCGCTGCAAGATGCTGGATGGACACGTCCTGCTGGGATGGCTCTCCTCCTGCGCGCTCCTAGGGCTGCTCGCCTGCGCCCCGCGGCCCTCCGCCGCCTACTTCGGGTAGGTGCCCCCGTGCTCCTGCTCTTCAACTTTTATTTTAGGGTTTTTTTTTTTTTTTTTTAATGCTTTTTTTACTTTTTTTTTTTTTCTTTTTAATGAGTCTCGTCCGTTCCGCCCGAGGCGGGGATGCTGCCGCGCTCCTTCCCCTCGCTGGGTGCGGGCATCCCGGGATGACAGCCGGCACCGGCGCGCCTGTCCCGCTTCCCACCCGCTCCCAGCCGGGCGATCCCCCGAATTCCTTCGGCGCTGTCGGGCTCTCCGGGAGCCCACCCGGAGCTGCCGGGCTGCGGGAAGCAGCCGCTGAGGTCGGGAGAACGCTCTGTTCCCCCTTTTCCCGAGGGGGTGACCCGCATGGAGGGGACCTGTAGCGCGCCAGGTGCGGGGTGCGGGGTGTAACCCCCGCCAGAAAACTCTTTTTTCGCCCAATTTAACTTCATGCCTCGACCCCAGGTGCTGGCCAGCGGGTGCCGGCATCACCCCGGTGATGTTTTTTTTTTTTTTGGAGGGGTGCTTGCCGTATCCACCATCCCACGGTGTGAAGGTGATTCCCGAGGGAGCGGGGGGGTCCCCGCATCCCGACGCTCACCTGTGCGCGGGGCAGGGTGTGGCCGGCAGGGGGCGCTCCCGGCCCGGCAGGTGGATCCCGATCCTTCCCATTCCCGACCCCTTATCCCAATTATCCCTTTTATCCCCCTTTTCCCCCGAATCTCCTCTCCGTGGGCGCGGGGTTGAGCTGGAGGACCTAAATAGACGCGCTCCCTCCCGCAGCCACGTTGCGAGGCTTCAGCTCGCAGTGTCTTTCCCTCTCTGCTTTTTTGGGGTGTCACTACCTCTTATCCTTCATTTTAAAACTATTTGTCCCAAAACGTTGTCGGTTTGTGAGGGGAGTAGGACGCGAGCAGTCGTACGAGAGGGTTTGGTGCAAATTTTCTCCAGAGTGCTGATTCTTGCTTTTCGGTTTTTTTTTCTTTTTTTATGTTTTTTTGTTTTTTGTTTTTTTTTTATTGGGAGGGGGGGATGTTGTGTTGTGACCGCTGGTAGGAGCCACTGGACCAGCCCTGGAGAATGTTTTAGCAGACTTTGAGGTTTTCCCCCCTTCTTTCCAGTAAAACAAATCCTGGTGTTGAGGCTTGTCCATTGCTTGTGGTCTGGCAAAGTTTTCCAAACAGTGCTACTTACATCTTCTGTTTCCAACTCCGCAACCATTTAACTTCCTGCTGCTGGGGCTGGTTTTTCTGAGGAAACAGCCTTGTCCTGTGTGTGCAGGTTTTTAGGAAAAGCCCTCTTCTGCCTCGGCAGCACACGGAGGGCTGCACCGAGCCCGTTGCTCGTGTGTCTGCTGAAGACCACCGGCACTGAGCAGCTGAATTGTGCCGTGGGGACCGATGGGGTTTGTAAGGAGCTTGGCTCTAACTCCCCTATTAATCTGTGCAGTCTGGTATCTGCTGGAGTGCAGCAGGTAACTCATTCCAGCTCCTTCTGGGATTTCTCTCCTGGCTGGGGGAGATTTTAACTTGAGAGGGGAACACGTTGAGCCACGGCTGGGTCTGTCCTGAGCGCTTTGGGTTGTTCTCTGTCTCGGTACAGCTGCTGTTTCGGATTTGAGACTCCCTCTCTGGCAAGAAGGAGGGGATAGGAGGTTCCAGATGTGCACCCAGCCAGATGTGCACTCCAAGTGCTCCGGGGCTGCTGTGGTGTGGAGTTTGCTTATGCAAAGCATCCCGAGTTTAAAGCCCCAGCGAAGGAGCAGCATCTGCTGTTAATCTGCTCTTTGTTCTTCCAAGAGGCCTCAAGCAGAGGCTGCACTTGCTGAGCTGCGGGGGGGCACTGGGAGCAGTCAGAGCCGAGATCCCAGGTCCTGATAATCCCTGGTGTGATTTAACAAGTGCGTGTGGAAGAGCTGAGCCCTCCTCACCGCGGGCTTCTGTGTATTGATAAGGAAGGAAATCTTCCTTGGTAAAAAGCTGGATCTTCCTGCAGAACTCTGTGTTCTCTGCCAGTGCCCTGTGAAGGGTGGTATTGACCTTTCTTCCTATGGAGAAGCTGCTCCAGGAGAGGCAGCACATCTGTTTATTCTGATAAATCTTTCCTGAGCACCTGAATGTGTCACCTGAGCTAAAATACTGAACTGAACTCAGTTGATGCACCAGTTTCTCTAGGCAGGGGGAGGGATGCTCCTTCCCAGTCCGAGGCATCACCAAAGCCACCAGGACACCTTTTGGTGGCCTGCTGGACCCTCTGCTCTGGGCACTGCCACCCCTGTCAGAGGAGGTGGAGGGGCACAGACCGTGTTAAACAGATGTCGTGGTGTAGCTGCAGCTTGGCTGCTCCCTTCCACGGTCTGCAGGGGGATAGGGACAGCTGTGGATGATCCCTTTCCCCCCCCCTCCCCATCCCCAATGTCTTATTTCAGGGAAAGAATTCGGTGTCTCCAAATGTGTGGCCTGGTGGGGAATTAGTGGGGACAGAAATGGGGCCCTGGTTACGCGATAACAAGTTTGTGTCAGCATGGAGTTATGTCTGGGGCTGTCCCGAGGGGCAGGAGGGGATGCTGGGGTGGGAATAGCACGGCTGGAGGCTCCTGCTTCCCTGGAAGTCTGGCTGTGGTGTTCCTGGAGGGATGCACAAGCAGCCAAGAATGAGAAATGCCCTCTGGAAGCTGAGCTTGGGGTGTGTGTGTGAGGTAATGGTGATGCAGAGGGGGCTCTGGCTGCTGCCATGGAGGAGATGTGCTGAAGGAAACGGTTCAGTGTCCAGGGTGAAGGGAGGGACAGGTTTTTCCCTAGCCTTGGGGTGACCTGGGTGCTGCTGCTCTCCTCCCTGGAGCAGGAGAGAAGCAGGTGCCAGGTTGACCTGGAGCTGATACCCGGCAATGGCAGGACCTGAGGGGGATGGTGGTGTGTGGCATGAGCAGAGCTGAGACCCTGCAGGCACCTGCTCAGGAGGGGGTTTGAGGGGTTATAGTCAGCCCTAACTACTGAAGAGAGTGGCTGCAGGGATGTGCTGGTGCTACAGCTCCCAAGCCTTATCTGATAAGAGACTTCTTGATGCTGAAAAGGAAAAGCCATGTCTACAAAACTGAGCACGGCCCCGATGGCTTGTTGTGTGTTTAGAGCTGCACATCAGGGTACCTGATGATGCTGATGGGTGCATTTTTGGGGAGGAGAACGTGTAGGAGACTGTTACAGGCTCAGTCTGCACCAGAGGGGGAAGCACTGCCTTGAGAGAAGTGTCAGCTGAGAACAGTGTGAGATGCACTGGCTGTTCCAGAAGTTCCCCGAGCTTTTATGCTCAGCCATGGCCTCTGCAGCTGGGCTGTCTGAAAACTAATTTGCACCATATTCCAACTGGCTGGTGGGGGTAGTTTGGAGCAGCCCCAGACTGCTGGGATCCCTGAGAAAGCATTGCATTTCACTTCTCCTCCTGCTCTGCTTTCCCTGTGCCTTGCACGCTCTGGGTGTGGGCACCACCCCTCCTCCCTTTCCTCTCTCAGATGTGGCTGGGGGTGGTGGAAATGCCAGAGCAGCATCTGGGAATTGTGTCGGGTCTTGCACTACTGCGCTGTGGAAGTGGCAGATGACAAGATTAGCCGTGCTGGGGTGACAGGCAGGCTGAGGAACTTCAATCCTGCTGCGCCCCGGGGCTGGTGGGAAGGAAGGGAAACCAGCCTGGAGGAGCTGCTGCTTTCCTGAGCTGCCCGCTCTGTGGATCTGAGGTGAAAACCCGTGCAGGCCATAAATCACACCCCCCTCTGTTTCTTTCTGGGTGTCCTGATTTAGAGTCTGATTCAGTTTGGATGCGCCCCTTCCTTGTTTTTCTTTGCCGAAGGAGCGTTTCCAGCGTGTCGGGATTTGCTCGGCTTTGCTCAGAGCAGCAGGAGCCGAGCAGCTCTGCCCCCTCCGCAAACACTTGTCAAGACAGTAGTAATGTTACAAGTGGCTCATGCTTACATAGTGTTTATATTGACAGATTGCAATGTTCTTCATAAATGTAACCGAGCTGAGCTCTGCACGCAGGCAACAGGAACCCTCAAATGCTCACGAGGGGGAGAGGGAGGGAGGGAGGGGAAGCATAGCTTGCCCTAATTTACCAACACACCCCTGGCGAGAGCAGGTTCTTTGCTGCCCAGTGGGGGGTTTTTAGTGTGGGAAGTGCAATATATTTTTATTCCCTTTGGCAGGTGCAGAATAGGTGCCCACGGACAAAACTATAGGTTATGTGCTAACTATAGGTAGGTGCTGTCGGGTAGAAACTTTGTAGTTCGGGGTGTAACTTTGCTAAAAGCACTTGGAAAAGAGCTGGATATTGGATTTGAAGGGGTGTTCGGGGGTTGTGGTCACTGAGCGGGTGGGTGGTCGAGCACTGAACATGCTCCCCAGGGCAGTGGGCACAGCCCCAAGGCTGCCAGAGCTCCAGGAGGGTTTGGCTGATCCTCTGGGGCACAGGGAGTGACTCTCGGGGATGGGCCTGTGCAGGGCTGAGAGTTGGACTGGATGATCCTTGTGGGTCCCTTCCAGCTCGGCATATCCCGTGATTCCGAGTTCCTGCCAGGGGTGAGACTCGCCACGCGTGTCCGAACTGTCACTCGGAGCGTGTGGCGTCACCTCGAATGTCACCTCCAATAAAAGCAATCCCACGGGCTCCGCTGCCTGGTTTGTTTTTTTTTTTTTTCCAGCCCGTGGGACGCGCTGGGTGCCAGCAGGGCTCTCGCACATCCCAGATTTCTGTACCTGTCACTGGATGGTGGTGTGGGGCCACCCGAAGGCGCGGGAGCTCCCGGGGAAGCTGCGGCGCGTCGGCTTTTCCAGGCGCGCCTCTCGCTCGTCTCTGGCGTGTGTGAGACGGAGCAGCTGGTTCTCGGAGCAACCCAAAAAACCAAAAAAAACCTGGGCTCGGGTGGCGAGGCAGGAATGCAAGAGCGCAGGCAAACACAGCTGGAGCCTGCAGAGGCGGCTCCCGGGGGCTGCCAGGGCGGCTCTGCCATCCCGCCGCGTTCCGCCCTCTTCTAGGTGGGTTTTGAGGTGCTGGGTTTTTAGGGTTTCCTAGGAAGGGTGTGCCCGGTTCGGTTTGTTTTATTCCCCCCCTCCCTTTGCTTTTCTTGTCACGTAGGGACTGCTCTGAGTCCTGCCTGGCTCCTCTCCCAAAGTTGGCCTCTCTGGGTCAGTTCAAAGCAGGTTTAACCTCCATTCCTTGGCCCCGGGCAGCCCCGTGCCCAGAAGCAGCATTTGCTTTGGAGGTGCTTGGAAGTGGCACCGGATTTGATGAAGTGGCCACAAGGGTGGTGGCAAACCCAGGAACACTTGGAAAAATAGCTGAGGTCTGCCAGACCTTGCATCCTCATCCCTGGGAACCAGGATCTGTCCCAGATCGGGCTGGGAAGTACCTGAAAGCTCCTCTTGCCTGCTGTGTACTTAGAGGATGGAACAACCTGTAATTTAGATAGGGGTTAGTATTTTTGATGCCTTAAGTACTGGATTGACTGTGTTGCTTGAGGTTTGCCTTGTGCCTCAGTTTCCCTCTCTTGGAAAGACAGTGGGGCTGTTTCTCTCTGAACTCAGTGGTGAGAGCTTTCACAGCCTGTGTGTCCAAATATTGCATTACTTTTTTTTTTTTTTACAGGGGTCACCAGTGCTGTAAATGACCCCCTGGGGGGAGAAGATGGCTTGTTCTAGGGAGAATATTGAATGTATAATTGGCAAAGCGGGCATGCAGTTCTTTAGCCTGGTGTGATGCAGGACTAGAGACCAGGAATCCACAGGACTCTGGGCTCCTGGTGAAAGGCCTGGTCAATGATTAACTTGCTTTCTGGAAGCTGCTGACAACAATAAAAGGGAGTCCAACCCCTCAACCCCAACACAAAAAGCCCGGGAGTGTTTAATAATTAAAGGCCTTGTGCTTTATCCGGGGTAATGAGAATTGCCTTGAGGCTTATTCAGTGGCAGGTAATTGAATTAGTTGTGGGATTGGGAAGGGGGAGGAAGTTAAGTGGAAGGTCTGGGAGACTTCGTGGAGGAGTCACTGTGATACTGCTTAGTTGGAGTCTTTCTGACCAGGCTGAGTTCTGTCAGATTTTGCTGCTCCCTTCATTTTTCTGCTTAATCCACTGTGCTGGAGGACTGGGTGTTATTGCCTCCTGGAGAATCATGGAATGATTTGGGTTTAAGGCCCTCTAGTTCCAATCCATTACCATGGGTAGGGACACTTTCCACTAGCCCAGGTTGCTCCAGCCTGGCCTTGGACACTTCCAGGGATCCAGGGGCAGCCACAGTTTCTCTGGGCAACCTGTGCCAGGGCCTCCCCACCCTCATAGGGAAGAATTTCTTCCCAGTATCCCATCTAACCCTGCTCTTTTTCAATTCAAAGCCATTTCCCCTTCTCCTGTTAACTCTGTCTGTGTAAAAAGTCCCTCTCCAGCTCTCTTCTAGATGTTCCCTCCCAGGGATGCTCCATTCCATTCCCTTCACTTAAGGAGATGCTGACAGTGTCTTTATTCCTAATAAATGTTAATAATTAAACACTCCTTAAAATCTTCTTTTTGATGGAAAATCCTCATCAGAAGGCACTACTGAGCTAAGATCCCGTGGAGGGGGCTGAGTAGCCAGAGGAGGTACTGAACCACTGAGCATCACTGGTGTTCCCACTGCAGGAGGGAATTCCTGGGGCAGAGCTGATCAGAGCTGGGTGGGACCTGCAAATCTTGGCTCAGGAGAGCTGAAGACTGGACTTAAGCTGCCCTATCTCTATTGCATCCCTTTGCATTGATGCCTTCTAGGAGGGGCTTCAGTTGGAAGGGGATTTTGAAGATTTTGGAGATGTTACATTGAAATATCCCCACTGGGGTGACAGCCTTGAACACGAGTTTGGGTTACCAGAGGTGGAAGGACTTCTGCTGCCAGAAGCTCCAAATCTCTGCTCCAGTCACACAGAGTGATGTGGCACCTTCAAGGCTTGGGCTGGATCAGCTCTCATCCTGAATTTTTGCTGTCTGAGGTGTTGGATGAGAGGATTCAGTGCATTAAAACTGCCTTGATCTGCTCTCTCCCTGTTTCCAACTGTGTGGTTCCAGCTGGCTCTTGGGTGGGCACGGCGCTTGCTTAATTCATGCTACAACCTTTTGTTAGACACAAACTTCACCCCAAGTGCCCAAACTATCCAGGTAGCAACCTGCCAGCTTCCCTGAGGGCGTGTTGAAGCAATCCAAGGAGTCTCCCACACCTGGCTTTCCAGACTGCAAACACGCTGAGCCTCTGGCTCCCCTCCACGCTGAAACAGCCCTTACTGTCTGCAGCCAAAAAAAGCTCTCTGGTGGCTTGTAGTGTATTAATACAATTGGTTTCTCAATCTGAGGAGAAGCCCTCAAGCAGAGGGACCTGTTGTTTGCACTCTTAAATATCCATGAGGGGGCTACTGCTCCTCCTGCAGAGCGTGGCTGCAGGTCCTGGTCCAACTCGGGACTGGTGGGATATGTTTTCCTGGCTTACTGGCCCCAGAGCTCAGGAGCCAGCTCAGGTCAAGTTGAATAGGGGCTAGGCATTATGATGATGCTGGGTGGAAAGGGTTAACCCTTTTAGAAGCTGGAGTTTTGACATCTAATTACAAATTTTCCCTCTTCTCCCGTTTTTAACTGCGCTTTTTAAGGTTCCCTCAGATCGTGGCTCTAAGTGCTAATGAGTCTTATCTCTCGAGATACTGTCAGAAAATACACTTATGAAGTTTATCAGCTCAGCAAGCTTTACATTTTATTGTAATGCATGTTTGCACTGCTCTGAGTGGAACAGGGAGTATTTTGACTGCATGGATAAACACAGCAGTTACAAGATTTGCTGGAGCTGATAGGAAAAAAAATCTATCCTGACTTTCTTCCCTCTCAGCTGTTGCAGGGAGCTCTTGTTCCAAATGGATCCAGCAGCCCCTGCCCGTGCTCTGGTAGTTCTTCCAGTCTGCTCGTGACCTTAAATCATTCTTCTCTGAGGTGTGGGGAGTGTTTTGTTAATTCAAGTTGCTGAAGGGTTTCTTTTGGGGGAAGGGGAAACGACAGGTTAAAAAAACTTGAACTCTTTCTTTGGAAAGAACACGGAGGAAAACAGCTCTTCTGTGCATGCCCTGCAGAACATGCAAACTCAACAGTATGTGACAGCACTGCTGAGTCTGTGCTGGCCTGGGAGGGGGCAGTTCCTGCTGGTGGGATGTTGGGGCTCTATGGGAGCTGACATGGATTTTATGAGCAGATTTGGCCTGGCTGATTAAAACAGCATTAATTGGGCTGCCAGGTGCTCGTGGAGTTCGGGGCAAAACTCACTCTAACTTCTCCTGCATTTGCTGTGCGCTGGAGGGGGGTGAGCTTCCCAACGGGAGCAAAAGTTTCCTTTCCTGGAAAAACTGCTCGGAGCCTTCCAGAGCCTGAAGTAGCAGAACTGGCCCTTGACTGTGTGGAACAGGAGGTGGCTTCTTGTGCTGGGGAGCGATGTGTCATTTCCCCTAAATGTGAATGAAGCCCTGGGAGGCCCATATAATGTCTGAGCTTAGGTTAAAAAACCTGTCAAATGGTCCTGTCTGGCTGAGGAACGGGGCAGAAGTTTAGCCAGAACCTTGGTCTGCTGTTGAAAATCTCTGAAACCACATGGTAGAGCAGCCTCCCAGCTCAAATGGGGTCAAGCAACTGTTGTTTTCAAGACCAGGGGCTTTTGGAAGAGTTCAGCTGATGAGCAAAAGTGTTAGGGTTCTGTCTACTTATTTTTTTTTTCCTTCCATTGTTAATAGTGGAAAATTAAAGAGTTTATTTTGAAGTACACGAGGGTGGGTCTGGAGTCTGACCCCATGGATTGTGTGTGGTGTGCAAGTAGGTGAGACAGAAAGCAAAGATTAATTGTTTTGATGCTCAGAGCCCACAGCTCACACTGGGCTTTCTGCTTCTGGAACTTAAACAGTCCTGGAGAGACCTGAGAGCTCCTTCCAGTGCCTAAAGGGGCTCCAGGACACCTGGAGAGGGACTTGGGTCAGGGGATGGAGGGACAGGACAAGGGGGAATGGCTTTAAGCTGACAGAGGGCAGGGTTAGATGGGATATTGGGAAGGAATTCCTGGCTGTGAGGATGAGGAGGCCCTGGCACAGGTTGCCCAGAGAAGCTGTGGCTGCCCCTGAAAGTGTCCAAGACCAGGTTGGAGCAACCTGGGCTAGTGGAAGGTGTCCCTGCCCATGGCAGGGGGTGGAACTGGATAAGCTTTAAAGTCCCTTCCAACCCAAACCATTCTGGGATTCTCCTTAAAGGGAACTGGTCGTGGCTCTGCTCCAAACCCACCAGTGGTGCCACCCGAGCATCTCCTTGGGGGGGGCTCACCCGTATCTTTGAGAAAACCTGTTCTAACTCCCAGTCAGAGCAAGTTATTACCCTTTAAATTCCACCTCCACCAAGGGCCTCCTGTTCCCTGGTGCCATCCATCAGCAGGAGGTGACAGGTCCCCAGCCCTGCCCGGGGGAGGGAGCCCTGTGTTGCTGCAGGGTGTGTGGGAGGGCACTGGTGCTCACTGACACCCCTGGCTGCAGGATCCCCCACAGGGCTGTCCATCTACTGAGCTCCGGCCTGCACAGCCTGGCATGTTCCTCTTGGGGCTTTTTGGGATCTTTGCAGCCTTCCCAGACCCTGATCCCTGAAGAGAAACAGCCCCCGAGGCATCTCTGTGCCCCGCTCCCTGTTTGCCCACAGCTAATTCCCAGGATGAACCTCACCCTGCTCAACTGGGTGCATTGTTTTTCTTCGACTGTTACGGTGAGCTCAGGTCTTTAAATATCCTCATTTGAATGTCATCTCCCAAGATTGATTATTTTTTATTTAAAAGATCGGCGATCTGATGCTTTGGTATCGCAACAAAAACAAAGCCAGGCGGCCCTGGGGGGTGTAACTGTGCTTTTTTGTTGAGATGGCAGCTGGAGATTGGGGGTGAAGGTGCTGCTTTCTGGTCCAGAGGACCCTGTGGGGCTTTGCTGCTCTGTTTTAGGGTTGCTGTGGGCACACACCTTGCTCTCTGAAGCTGCCACAGCAGAATGTTCCATCCTCTGGCTGTTCAGGTGGTTCTCCTTGGCTGTGCTGCAGCAGAGCTTGCAGTGGCTTCCTTTTGCAGTGCCACACTTGGAATGGGTGTGGAAAACCACCAGCCCTGAGCTACCAGGGCTCGTGGTTTTGGTGGGAATCTCCCCTCCCTGGCCTTGGCACGGGAGCTCCTCTCTGTGCCTGCAGGAGCTCTGCCAGAGTGTTTCCCAGAGGGATTGCTTCCCCCAAATCTTGCTTTGACTTCAGTGCCTCCTGATTCCCATGGAAAACCAGTCAGTCCTGTCTCCTGTGGGTGCAGAGCCCCTTCTAAGTGTGGCTGAGGGCGCATCAGACAAAGCATTGCAAAGTAGCTGGGCAAGCAAAGAAAATGTGCTTCCACTGGAGTTTAACACAGCAAGGCCACTGTATTTTGGGGTTTCTCTGCTTATTTATGTCCTACTGCTCTGTAGCCTCAGGCACAAGGATCCCAACCCTCCCAGGCCTGAGGAGGCCTGGATAACTCCTTCAGTGCTCTCAAAGGAGGCTTCTGGGGCACATCACAGCACTCCTGCAGAGGTGCCTTTTGTAGGGCTGAGCTTCTTGCACTGACCCAGCTTTGGGCTGGCTCAGGGGTGAGATGGGATGTGAATCCATGAGCTGTGACATCAGTGTCTGGGAGCCAAGTTCAGCTGAGGGATGAGGTGTCCACTTGGGGGTCAGAGCAGCTGGTGGGATTGGGAAACAGCTGAGTGATTGCACTCGGGGTGAGGGTCCACTTAGAGCTGGATGCACTGATGTTGGCTCCAGGGACCTCTCCCAGTGCAGTCAGTGCCTTCAGGGGACCATTCCCAGCTCAGGGACACAGAGTTCAGCTTACAGCTCTCCCGTGCTGCCCATCTCCTGTGCCAAGAAACCCAATCCTGGAGCCCAAACCCCTCTGGGGACAGTTCACCAGAACTGAGACTTGATTTAAAAGAACTGACTTGTTCGGCTTAATCTTGACAAAATTCTTTTCCAGCCCTAATCCTCTTCCAGTGTAAGGTGAGATCTTGAAATACCTGGCAAACTTAGAGCCCAACTCTCTCTCTCTGCATCTCTGGGCCTCTCTGTAATCAAAGGTGAGGGGGGGGAGGGATGTTTTCAGCCCCTGCCAAAGATGAATCTCCTGCTGGGAGCAAACAGGGAGCGATTTCCCACTCTGTGGTTAACAAGTTGATCTGACAGGGCAGAGGTGAAACAGCCACTTGAGAGCTGAATTACAGGGTCTGACCAAAGATCCAACACTTCCCTTGGCTCATTAGCACAGCTGTGTTGCATCCCTGGTGACTGTTTCTATCTTCTGGCTTGTCCCATGTTGACTCTGGAAATCCAGAGGCTTAGCATGAGTTTCAAGGGAGGACTGAAGCTGAAGAGCTGCTCTTGGGCTCGTGAGCTGGGCTGAAGGCAGCTCTGAGCAGTGCCTGTGGTCAGTGGTACAGGCTGGGATGTCCACAGTGATTTCTGTAGCTGATGAAAATGTGTTTTTTAGGCAGAGTCCTGTGTCTCTGCAAGGTACAGGACACGTGCTGGGCTAAGGAAGTGTTTGGAGGGGAGTGGGACCAGGAATAATCCTTCATTTGTCTGCTGAGCTTGCAGAGGGCTCACCAACTCTGCAGCAACAGATCTCACTGGACGTAGTGGAGATGCCTTAAAAGTAACTGCAGTTCTGTCCCTGGGGATTTTGTGTTCCCAGTCTTCCCCAGTGCGTGGACTGGGTTCATTAGAGCTGTCCCAGGCACTGCCCTGTGGGAGGTACCAGGGTAAGGAAGGGCATCCTCCCTCATCCCTGCATCCCTTGAGGCCCTTGTGCTGCTGCAAAGCTCATGGAAAATCTGAGAACAGGAGCTGGCGCTGGGAGGGGGGAGGTGAGCTCGACAGCTTGGCCTTGTCTGACTCACTGGGACAAAAATCCCTCAGTTTGGGCCTGCACCGGGCTGGATGACCCTGTTCCCTGATGCCACTGGGTGTATTTTTCAGCTGGCTGGGTTTGGGTGCTCTTGCTGTCAGCAGTGGGGCACCTTGTGGAAGGGGGGGAAGGTGATCCCATCTGCTTCCAGAGGCTGAAGACTCCAGCAGGGAGTGAGGGATGGGGCTGGTGAGCTGCTCTCAGGGATGTTCTACTGCAGCTGCTGTGGGGCAGATGAGCAGCACAGGGGCAGGTGGGTGGCCTTGTCCCAACACATGCTCCTGCCTGTGTGTGTGGGGCTGTTCACTCTGCTACCAGAGCTCTTGGGAGGGCTCCTCTCAAGTGCTTTGGATTGAAGTGGCTCTAAAGCTGGGCTCTGCTCTGTCTGGGTGTGTTCAGAGGCCTGGAGTGAGTTTTACCCAAGGGGAGTGCAGAGGTTGCTCAGGATTTGCAAAGCTTTGGGCACCTCGGGGTACTTCAGCTATAAACCAGGACTATTTTCACAGTGAACAGGCTTGTGAGCTGAGTCAGGGACTTGGTGCACATCCTTGGGTTCCTCTCAGGGCCCCAAAGGGCTGTTGGACTGTGGAGCACATCTGAAAGTGCTTTCAGTAGGTACCTGATGAAGCAGAACCCTCTGGGTTGGAGTTCATGCTCCTGTTGCAGCAATAAAAGGGGTTCAGAGACAAAAGTATGGGGATCCTACTGATGGCTTAGCGAGCTCTGAAGTGTTTATAAGCAGGAGACACCAAGCTGCAAGGTGTGCCTGCAAAACAAGATGGGTAGCGGAGGCTTCATTTTAGGGGTGCAGCGTTGCACCTGCTCTCCTTTTGCAGGGCCTTGCTGGGGGATGTGTGGCTGGATTTCCAGGGCAGCTGCTACCCTTGCTTAAAGCACCAGCCACACATTTCTCTCGCTACTGTCAGCTGCCCCAGAGCCTCTGTTTGTGTATCTAAAACTTGAAGGCTGGAGAAGGGAAGAAACCCGACCAGTGCAATGGAAACCTTCAATTCCCCGCGGTCCCGGGAGGAGAAGAGTAGCTTCGGGCTGGAGCTGGGAATGAACTTCATTTGTACACTGCCTCGCCTCTCCAGGAGGAGCAGCAGCCAGGAAAAATATCAACAGTTCCATTAAAAAGTCTGCTGGTTTGCTAAAGTAGTGGAATAAACATACCTGTAGGTAAAACGGCCCTGAACCGCACAGGAAACATTAACTGGGGCGAACACACGCAGCCCCCGCTCCCCGTGCCCTGTGGATCTCCCAGAGAAAAAACACTGCATCCATGGCAATGTGGACATCAAACAGCAGCTGGGGGGATTATTCTTAGCTTGGGGAAGAACTGGCTTGGATCGAACAGGGGCTCGGTGCTTTCCTAGAAAGGCAAAACCTGTGCTCAGCCTGCTCGGTGCTGCTGCCTGGTGTGTGTGTGTGTGTGGGGAGGGGGGAGTAAAAATTGGGGCAGGATGTGGTTTGGGGTGGGTTTTAGCCCTCTCTTTGATTTCTGTTGCCCCTCTTTAGCTTCCCATTCCCTGTTTCCATGGGAATTGTGAACTGCTTTTTGCTCTAACCAGTTGAAAAGCTGCGGTGGAAACCAGCGGGAAGCGGGCGGCAATTTGGGAGTGGGGTGGGTGTGATGGCACTAAATGGGGATAACAACCACCCCTAGCACTGGTTTGTGGTGGAGTTGGTCCCTTCAGCCCTCCACTGAGCCCGGGCACGTCCTGTGACTCCTTCAGGACAAGGGGAATGGAGAATATTTCGTTGAGGGGTGTGAGCCTCGAGCTTGGCTTGGGTGAGAGATGCTGCCAGCACTTCTTGGAGCAGTAACCTGGTCCCAGAGCTGCCCATAAAAACCAGCTTCCCCTTGGCCATGCCCGGGGACTATGGTATGTACAGAAAATACATGTGGAAAATGCCTTTGGTTGCAACCAGATGGCACCTGTCAAGCACAGGGAGACATTTCTATTAGTGTTCTTATTTGAGTGTTTTGGATCCCTCCCAGCCTCTCTCCTCGTCCTCCCAGAGCAGCCCCAGAGGCAGATTGATGTGATTATTGCAGCCTAGAGACAGTCCCTGTGCTCCCAGGCCTCATCTGCACAGCCACTTAGCACAACTAATCTGAACTGACTTTTAAAGTGGATTAGTTCAATTACTTTTAACTAGCCCCGGTGGAAACACTCTCCTCGGGGATTAAAAGGTCCTTAATTCACTTTAACAGACTTGATTTCAATGCAAATCGGGCTAAACTGAATTAAGGGCACTTTAGAGCCTTGTTTGGAGGAGGCACTCCAAAAGTGATGTGGTTTAACCACCCCACTTTGCATTCCTGTGCTCGATTCATTCCACTTAGCATTGCTGGAGTGTCCCCTTACAGATGACTAATATAGGCAGCCTCTCACATAGAAAAGCTGCAAACGTTTTACCTCTGCTAATGTGTGAACCAGCTCCTCTGAAAAGCTTCTGCATCTGCTGATCCAGTGCTTTCAGTTGCCCAACCAGGGTGTTTTAGAGGTTTTTGCTCTCCCTTATTTTTTTTTTTTTCACTCTTATTTTCTTTCCCCGATCGTGCTTTTTTTCCTGTAATTCCCCAAACCGAGCTCTTTTGCTTTTTCACTTAAAAATGCAGGGCAGTGAGTCACACTCCAGTTTTTCTCTGCTGTCCTGAAGGCACTGGATGAACTGGGAATACTTGACCAACAGCACACTCACCCTCTCAGCTCAGTAATTTAACTCTGCAGCTGAGGATGAGCTGTGGTTGTAAAAGCCTTTGGCCTCTGTTTCCCTGAAGTTGGAGTGAAAAACAGTCATTACATGTGGGGTGCCCCGGGGGCAAACGGGCAGGATAATTCCTGCTTGGGAGGGACTTTGGTGGGATGGGGTTTTCCTCTGTTTTTTAAGAGTCAGATGATGAGTGTGTTGGGGTGAAGAGGGGAATCCTGCCAGTGCCTGGGAAGGTTCCTGAGCAGAGGGAAAAACCATCACAATACTTTTTTTTCCTTCGTATTGACCCTAAACATTTGGACTCTGCTCTCTGAAGGGCAGAGGAGGTAACGCTGACCCTCTGCAGATGGTGCTCTCCATCCACTCCCTGTGTCCCTGCAGCCCATTATCTGATTTAATACCATCCTGAGACCCCTGTTTGGCTACTCTGGGCCCATATTTAATCCCTGCTGGTTGGCCACCGGTGGATTGGGGTGGGAATGGCTCTTTGGCACAGCTCTGCCACCTTTCATGGGACGGTGGCTGAGGAGAGGAAGGGTTAAACCCAGTGACTGAAATAAGTGCCAGCATTGCTCTTGGTGCTGCTTCTCCAGCCTGCCAGGGAAGGTTTATTTTACTAATGGCCCTGTGTAACTTCACCCTCCCCTCCTGCTTGGGATATTTCAGCTCCTCTACTTAGTTTAGCATCACTTGAGAAACGGGGGAGCAGTTTGGGTGGTCAAAGCAGCAGCTGGCAGCTATATAAGGATTTTTTTGGGGGGGGGAGGAGGGACAAAAACCTTTAGTTTCTTTAGGTTGCGTTTTTTTCATGGTTCTCACGGAGAAACCCCACAGGCTCTGGAGAAGGGAACAGACACTGCACACAAGCAGGACATGGATGCTGCTGCCCTGGGGTGTGGGGGCTGTGAGACCCCTCTGTGCTGCAGCTCAGGATCCCTCAAAGGACCCACTGTGCAAAGTCTGCATCTCTCTTAGGGCTCTGCCTGAACCATAAACTGATTAATTCTCATTTTCTTACCACAAAGGAACTCCTCCTTCCCTCTCTAGCAGTTTGTCCATGACTGAAGGACATCACCGTGCTGCTCTTCAGTCCCTGGTTGCCTTCAGGCTTGGCCACAGGGTGGGAACAACCAGTGCCAATGTGAACGTTGGCTGATGTGGTTCTGCATTAAATCTGGTTTCCCTGGTTAAGTTTCCTGCAGCAATGATGTAAATCAATGGTCAGATTTTGGGAGGTTTTTTCTTATTCTTATCATAGAAAGGTTTGAGTTGAAAGGGACCTGAAAGCCCATCCAGTTTCACCCCCTGCCATGGGCAGGGAGACCTTCCACTAGGTTGCTCCAACCTGGCCTTGGACACTTCCAGGGATGGGGCAGCCACAGCTTCTCTGGGAAATCCATTCCAGGGCCTCCCCACCCTCTGAGTAAAGAATTTCTTCCTAATATCTGACCTAAATCTCTGTTCTTGCTCAAGGAGTACCCTCAAAAAGAAATACACTGCATTAAATCCTCAGGTTTTTAGTTACCTGACCCAGGAGCTCCCCGGGTTTTGGTGGCAATGCCTGGTGAGCTTAACACCGTGAGGTGTTGTTGGTTCCTTCTTTGAGACACGAGGCCATTAACCTCATCTGTGGTGTTTCTTAAAGACTTTTTGGGGCTATTGCTCTGGGAAGCAGAAAATATTGAAAATAGTGCCTGTGGAGAACACATCACTTCTGTGTTGAGCAGCCAAGGTGTGGCTTCGCTCCTGAGAAGACACCGAGGTCTTGTTGAGAGGTGTTTCAAGGCCAGGCTGGACAGGCCTTGGAGCAACCTGGGCTAGTGGAAGGTGTCCCTGCCCATGGCATGGGGTTGGAATGAGATGATCTTTAAGGTCCCTCCCAGCCCAAACCATTCTGTGATTCTATGACCCATTCTAGGACAGCTTTTTGGAGGCCTCTCTGAGGTCATGCAGTGTAGGAAGCTCATGTGGGTGACCATCATCCAAAGTGGGAGTCTGACAACCTGCATTGGAGTGGGAATTGCTTTTCCATCCTTTGTGGCTTCCTGGAGAGGTGGCAGGGAGCTCCAGGGCTGCTCTCTATGTACTCAGAAGTGCTGGAAACCTAAAGGCAAGACCTTCATAGGCTTGAGTTGTATTTGAGGCCCAAATTAAATGATTCTGCTTGAGGTATAACTTCTTCCATTGTGCATTGCTGTGACCTTTGGGCACGAGGGACCTGCTGGAGTAGCCCCTGAGATGGGTCTTCAGTAGGTGGAAGATACCTGGTAACATTTAAACTGAGTTCTGCTTCCTGTGAATCTTGAATCTGAGGGATGTTGGCCTGTGGCATTCATGGGATTGATAAAGTCTCCTTTATTTTCAGGTTCTGTAAATTGACCCCTTCCTTCTACTCCTGCAGCTTGTCCACAGGGTTGGAAATGTCTGCTATAGGAGATACTCAACTTCCATCTACAAAAATGATCAGTATGAAAATTGGGAGTAATGGGTCAAGTGAGATGCTGGTGTAAGGCTTTTATGGCTTTTTGTGATTGCAGGTTGGTGAGAACAAACCTGAGAAGTTGAGTCCTTGCTGTGATCCTGATACTACTCCAGATTTAATTCTGTTCAGTTCCTCCTGGGTTGGAATTAAATGGAGAGTAGTATCAAGGCTGCTGCCAAGTCCTGCGTCTGGGACTTTGGGGACTGGTTTGCAGGATACCCAAAGGGGAAATTTCTTTCTTGTCCAGTTAGATAAGGCCAGCATCTTCTCCAGGAGTTATAAATGTGCCTTTAACAGAAAGATGGTGTTCTCAAAATCACTTTCAAACTCTTCCAGTCAATCAAAATCTCTCCTGTGGGATTTGTATGCATCCTGCTTAAAGGGTTCAAACTGGAACACTCCTTGATCTCTTGCTGCCCTGTTTTCAGCAGGCTCTGGACAACCTGTGGGTCGTTGTGTTTAGGTGCCAATATAATTTGGTAAGGATTTGTCCTTTTTAATGGTTTCTTTGCCACCTCACTTTTTAAAGCTGCTCTAATTCCATGTTGCCCTAATTGTGATATGCAAACTTTCAAAGGGGAATCGCAGCCAATGTATTTTAAGATCCTTACAGCCCCCCCCCCGCTTAACGTGATAAATTTGGACAGCTTTTCTCACTAAGAAAAATAGAAAGCTTTCCAAATCAAGAAAATTATGTAAGCAAATCCCGTGAGTGTGCTCTAAAATTAAACCTGCCTTGCAAGGGCTGAGGCCTTCAGTGTGGAATCAATGGGGTTTTTTTTGGGGGGAGGAGGCTATAAAACCTTGTCTGGGGGATGGTCAGTGGTGTCCTGACCTTTTCTCCCTCTGATCCACCCACACATTTATTATGACCAGATGTGTAGGAACATAAAATTATTAGGGACCATCCTTGTCCAGGAGACCAAATCACCATCCTAAACAAGCCACAACAGGTATTGGCACAGAGACCTCATGGAAGCACTGAATAACTTGTCCCATGCTCTCCTGCAGCATCCAACTTGAAGGCATGACTGTAGAATTCTAGAATGGTTTGGGCTGGAAGGGACCTTAAAGATCATCTCGTTCCAAGCCCCTGCCGTGGGCAGGGACATCTTCCACTAGCCCAGGTTGCTCCAAACCCTTTCCATCCTGGCCTTGGGCAATTCCAGGGATGGTGAGTCCACAACTTCTCTGGGCAGTGTGACTCAGCGTGGATTTGTTGTGCTGGAACAAAGTTCTGGTGTCTCATCTGCGACCAGACATGTCTGGTGTGAGTGTCCTGACTCTGGAGTTTGCAAACTGTGCTTGCTGGACTCTTCAAATCCTGTTTGCTTTAGGATGCAGAAGAGTTAGGCTTTGACTGGTCACCTTGTCATAAACCCCTTCCGTGTGCACTGAGGAATGGTCTTGGCTGCTCTGTGTTCATCCTCCCTCCTGTTAACTGAATTCTTCTGTGCTTTGTATAAAGTGTGTTTCTTCTCCACATTAAGTATGTTTTCCTGTGGTACTTGGCCAAAGTCACTTTGGAGACCTTCATTCCCTCGCTGCAAACCATGTTGGGAAGAGCTCAGCCTTTTCCTCCAGGGATGGCCACCAACACCTTCCTCCCAGGGGGAGATGGAGAGGCAGGGGCTGATCTCTGCTCTCTGGTGACCACTGACAGGATCTGAGGGAACAGCAGGAAGCTGTTGGGGGGGTTTATGTTGGATCTCAGGGAAAGGTTCTTCCCCCAGAAGGTGGGTGGGCACTGCCCAGGGTCCCCAAGGCAGTGGGCACAGCCCCAAGGCTGCCAGAGCTCCAGGAGGGTTTGGGTGTGGTGTGATTGTTGGGGTGTCTGTGCAGGGCCAGGAGCGGGACTGGATGATCCTTGTGAGTCCCAACTCAGGATATTCTATGTTTTGAGTGTCTCCATGAGGTTTCCCTGTGGAGGCTCTGGTGCCAAACACCCTTCCAATTTGGAGTGGGAGATGGGAATACCCTTATCTCTGCACGTGGTTGCTGGAGCAGTTTCTCCAGTCAGAGCAGGAGTTAATTGACCTCCTTCTTAGCATTTGTGCCGAGGCAGCTTTGGGCTGTTGACGGGCTGGGGTGACCTAAAGGGCTTCATGGCCCTTCTGGCTGAAGCCACATCCAAACACCTGGAAAGTCTTAACATTTTGCCCTCTGTCGTCTCACATTTTGCTCTTAGTTCTTCTTGCACCCAATAGATTGGTCAACTTGGCCACACAAGGTATTTCCGTCTGGGGCAAAACCTCCCCTGGTTTTGTTTCCCTCTTTTCTCTGCAGGCTGGTGACAGGTTTCCAGCAAACACAGGGACATTTGTTAGGGCGACCCGGGCGAAGGGACGGGATAGCAACGCTCTCTCCTTCTTGGCCCTTGGTCCTCCCGAGCTCTCGCAGCCAGGAGACACTGAAATCACAACTGTGCAGAAACACAGGAGGGATAAACATCTTAATCTCATGGATACTTCAATCTAAATGTTTTGGGAGGCCCTCCTTCGGGAAGGATTAGCCGGTAACGGCGTCCCAAAGGTCGCAGCCTTGCTTTGACTTGCGCCGCCGCTCGAGATGCTGGACGTGTGTGTGAAAGCTTCAGCAAAAGGCCTGAGATGCCATCACTGTTCTCTTAAGGCTCCAGGGAGCATCTGTGTGTCCTCTTGGGCTTTGGACATTCGCCTTGGAGCCCTGCCTGCCTGCATTAGCCATTGTGATAGCGTTGCCTGGAGCGCCCAAATGTGACATGTATCAACTGGCATTTTGGCTGCGCTAAGTGTAAGATTTTTCCAGTGTAGGTTTATATCTGTTGTTTTTTTTCCCCCTCAAGTGTGTGCATATTACTGTTATGATTTATTTTCAGGCTGTAACTTCTGGTTTTATCGCTTGAAATACTTTGGAAACTTGGAGGGCTTTTTTTTCAAGTAGTTGCAAGCCCTCTTTACCTCGGAGGAAAATTCCAGTGTGAAGAATGCTTTTGATTCACGAAGAAATCATGTTACAGAGCCCCAGCAGAAAGGGTTCCTCTTATCTTTGTGTTCTTTGGGCCTTACTTTCCTCCTTGAAGCTACCGTTTGCTTTGCTGAAGTTCCTTCTGCTCCTTGACAGCTCCAGGATAGATCAGTTTGTCATTGGAATGTCAAGGCTCTCAACGTGGACGTCCTTCAGCAAGAAGTTGGGTGGGAAATCATGAGCTTAGGAGACCAGTCTTGAGTACTTGCTTAAACTCTTTGTCACAGGGTGAAAGAAATGAATATTTTTGATGACAAATGACAATAATTGTGCACTGGGATGGGTTATTCTTGCTCCCTTCATGCTGAGACCTGCTAGTCGGCCTGTAACAACAAAGTGAACGTCTCCCAGTTGCTCCCTTGCTGTAAAATACCTTTCTCTGATTTTTAGTTTCAGTATTTTTTCTTGCTCCAGCTGCATGTTGTTGGGGCACTCTCAAACCACTGCTATTTTGGGGCTGGAGAGGGGTAAACTGGAGGGATTCCTTCCTCCACCACCGAGAAAACAAATGTCACTCCGGGGACTGTGGCGGAGCGAGAGCTGGCAGAGCGAGTGAGCTCCTGCCGCTCTTGTTCCTGTGGTTCAGCCTCCAGAGCCGTAACCTGCCCTTCAGGGAAGTGAGGTGTGAAACTTGAGGGATGGTGTCCCTCGGAAATGCAGCTCAGGGGATGCTGGATGCCTCCATAACCTCTGGGAGGGCCAGAGAGAGCCGGGGTGGCCAATGCAGGGCTTGGCAGAAAGTGAGACACCAAGGCTGGGGGGGTGGGACAGTTCTCTTGACATGGGGCCAACTGGAAAGTCTCGAGCTCCGACAGAGAAAAGGGGGCTGGGGAATGTGATCCTGTCTCCCAGGACAGGACGTAAAACCCAGGAGAAGGACGTGGCCAAGTTTCGTGGCGGCGCTATTGGGTTTCAGCTGCTGCCTCAGCAACGTGGCCCTGCAGGGATTTGCTGGAAGCTCTGGGAATTCTGGGTCAGCTTGTACCAGAAACCAAGGGGAGAGCCCATCTTGGGAGGTGTGTCTGTTAAAACTCAAAAATTCCCTGATTTTCCTAATTATGCCCCTTCAACTCGCGTTCATACCCTTCCCTTCAAACATGCTTTGCCCCAGGATTCAAGGGAAAACATAATTCCTACTAAATTCAAGTGCAGGCAGGATAGAGATGGTGGTTTGGCCAGATTTTAACTTCTTTTGCCCTGAATTATCTTTGTGTTATCTTATTGAATGGCCAGCTCTGGTCCTGCTTATCTACTGGGGAGATTTTATTCATGGACGTATCCTTTGTTTTTTAAAATGGAAATATCAATTTACTTCTGCTTGACTATCATTATTCATATTTTTCTTTTAGATTTTATTGTATAGCTGAGCACCTTTGTGACACTTGGAAATGAAGTTAAATCGTCTGATTTTAATTTTTTAATTTTTTTTTTTTTTTACCCTGTTGGTTCTAATTCTGATCATTTCCATGTAGTTGTGCCCTGTATCATCCTGGGAATATTGACTCCAGACCCACTGAAATAGGTGGGATGTGGGAATTGCACAGCAAGCCCACGTGCATTTTGAAGACAGATGGAAACTCCATTTCAGGCTGGAGCTGCTCTGGTTGTGATTAACTCTAATGAGCATCTGTTGATGGAGTAGTTTGAGAGGGGTTCTGGGTGTTCTTTATTACTGATCATGTTTGGATATAAAGGGCTGAGCTGAAAAGGGAGACTCAGGTTGGTTGTGAAGAGTTGCAGCAAAGTTCTCTTGCTTGTGGGATATGCACAGTGTGGGGAGATTTATTTTAATTTTTATTTAATTTTTATTTTATTTTTTATTTTTATTTTTTACTTTTATTTTTTACTTTTATTTTTTACTTTTATTTTTTACTTTTATTATTTTTTACTTTTATTTTTTACTTTTATTTTTTACTTTTACTTTTATTTTTATTTTTATTTTTAATTTTTAATTTTTATTTTTTATTTTAAAATTTTAATTTATTTTCGAATTTTTATTTTTCGTATTGTTCCATTTCCATATCAGACAAATTCCCCCTGACTGTCAAACATATTACCTTTTTATTTATACACACCACGGGATTTCCCTGGTATCCCAGATATAGGCTGGAGTCCCTGAAATTTGCTTGTTCCTTGGAACATAATTTCTGACAAATATATGTAAAAATTGACCACAATGACTGAAGTGCATCAGCAAGTGAATCCAGACGTGCCAGCACCCAAAGTATCTGGAGATACCTTTTAATACACAATTACTGTTAGCAGTTTAATTTGGGAAGCTCCAGAGGGGAACTGTAGGAGTGACCTCAATCATCTCTGCACTGCCCTGGAATTCTGGCTCGTGATTCCACGGGGGGTTTGTTCTGTGAGTTCCTCGCCTCTCCCAGTGACTGGGCAATTACTGAATATTTCTTACCCGTTCTCATTAACTACCTGGCCCCAGGGCTGATTTAGAACTCGTTATCCACATTCTCTACTCCATGGAAAACACGTTTGGTTCCTCCTGGGCTCGGAGAAACCTGTCAAGAGTCCACTTACCCCCAGCATCCCTTCTGATGCTGGAGCTTTCCTTTCACTACTTTGGAGCACTTGGAATTACTATAGGTCATCCAACATTTTGTTGTCACAACAGGGAAACCTAAAGACTGGAAAATGAGATTTGCAAATGGCTTGGGAACAAGTGTAAAAGCTTCTCTCACTGAATTTGCCTTCTGTTGTGGTCCTGCAAGAGTGGATTTGAATTCTCAGAAATGGTGCTCGTAGGATCAGTTTGCTCCTCCTGTGGTCCACTGCCTCCTTTCCCTCTAGTTGTCCTGAGGGAATGAAGGTAGGATGGGAATCTGGACAGGAATATCTCATGCAGAATAACCTTTTAAATAGGATTGATTTCCTACTGCTTACACATAATTATGCTGATGTTTCCCAGCCCTTGAGGGGCTGAAATGCAGGCAGTTTATATGGAACAATTTAGTTCTTTTTGCTTCTTCCACTTCCAGTTCTCCAAGGAATTCCCAAGGAGTAATTTAGAAGACCAAACTTCTGTATCCCTTCATCTGTTTCACAGATGGACTCTGTATCATTTTGAATTCAAGAGGAGTTTGGGGATATTGATAATTATTTCAAAGGAGATGTCAGCTAAATGTCTTCTAAATTTGGGAGGAACTCCTCATCCAGCCCTGGACTGGGAGCTGGATCTCCCAGTGTATTTTCAGACCACACAAACAATTTCTGTTGTAGGGCAGAATATCCTCCTGGGTCAGCACTCTGTAGTCGAGTGCAGGAAGTGCAGCAGTTGGCTTTGATTCTTCCCACTTGGTTTCTCCCAGATGAGTAGATTTAATGGGAAATCTCTCAGCTGGAGCTTCTGGCCTTGCTGTGGAACCTTGTGCCCTCCATTCATCTGTAATTTGGGAATCTTTTTAAAGGAAAAGATTCCTATCCTGTGCTGGAGATTTGTTGAAGAGGGTGCACCCAGTGATGTTTCAGGGGTCTGAGGAGTAAAACTGTTCAGACAAAGGGAAGTCACAGAATCCCAGGTTGGTTTGAGGTGGAAGGGACCTTAAAGGCTGTCTAGTTCCAACCCCCTGCCATGGGCAGGGACACCTTCCACTAGCCCAGGTTGCTCCAACCTGGCCTTGGACGCTTCCAGGGATCCAGGGGAAGCCACAGCTTCTCTGGGCAACCTGTGCCAGGGCCTCCTCATCCTCACAGCCAGGAATTCCTTCCCAATATCCCATCTAACTCTGCTCTCTGTCAATTTAAAGCCATCCCCTCTTGTCCTGTCACTCCATGCCCTTGTCAAAAGTCGTTCTCCAACTCTTGTAGGATCCCATTAGATACTGGAAGTATTTTCCTGTTCCCTCAATTTATTTGGGACTGTTCACTGCACGTGGCCACCATTTCCCCCTCCAGTCCTTGGCCATTATATGGAATATTGAGAGGACACAGTATTTATTACCCATGGCAGCTTTATTGATCTGCCAATAATATCTCAGTATGGGAAGATGGGGCATCATTTTATTTGGGTTACCCTTGATTTAAGGACTGTCTTTCTGCTCTGCTTGTTGTCAGTGGATGGTTTAGAAAATGGGAACTTGCACAAACTGGCTGAAGGCGTCTTGGATGATCTTTGCATGCTGGGATAACTCCAAGACTTTGGATCCCCTTACCACGAGACAATTTCTCCTCAGGATCTTTCCAGCATCCAGTTTTCTTGCACTTCTTCACCTTAGAGTTGAAAATGTTTCTCCCTTTCTCTGTCTGCAGGAACTGGGAAGGAATATTGCAGGGACTGGGGTAGGAATAACAGTGTAACTCTGCTTTTGTTGGGACTTCCTCCTCAGACGTGAACAACTTGCAGCTCAAATGGTTTCTTTGCCTGGTTTTGCTGCTTCTGAGGTCACCTTTTTTAGGCAGGGGTTGTGACTCAAGGCTTGCTCTGAGCTCCTTCTTGGAACTGAGGTGAAACAGTCCCAGTTTGATGAAGGATGTGTCTCATGGAGCTGGGCAGCAGCCAAATGGATCATCTCTGCTGGATGAATATGGATGCAGCTGTGGCATCCCACAATGTGCACCTTTACAGCCAGCCTTAAAGCAAGGCTCTGTCCCCCCCCTCAAAAAGTAACTCGAAATCTCTCAAAATGCAGTGAGGAACAACTTTCACATTCAGTGAGGATTGGGCTGGCGAGGTACAGAGTGACATAATATGTCTTTGCCCTCTAATCTTTTACCCCTTCCCAGCTCCAGGCACACAAGAGCCGATTCAATCCTTAATCTTGGTGTAACGAAACCACCTCGTGGTTTTCTGTGTTGGAGTTGATCTAAATTGGGATGGCAGGAGCTCCTGAATCCAGCAGCTTTAGGCTATTTTAGGTGGTGAAAATCTACCATTGGCACTCTGGGAGGCATTTATAAGTAACAAGCTAATTATATAAAATACACACTGTCCACTTGTTAAGATCTTCTTAAAGTTTCATAATCTAATCAGAATTTGCTATGAATAACATTTGGCTTGTTGTCCTCCCCCCTGCCTTTTTAATGCCACTTTGGTGAATGGATGATCAATACAGGAAAGAAATGCTTTCCTTAAGACTGGTTGGTTGAGTGTTCCCCACGTGCTGCTTTAATAATAAAGGATTTATTTAATAATAAAGGATTTTCCTTCTAATTACCGAGCACAAATACATTGATTTGAAGGTGGATCCAGATTCAGAGAATGGTTTGGGTTGGAAGGGACTTTAAAGGCCATCTTGTTCCAAATCCCTGCCATGGGCAGGGACACTTTCCACTAGCCCAGGTTGCTCCAAGCCCCGTCCAACCTGGCCTTGGACACTTCCAGGGATCCAGGGGCAGCCACAGCTTCTCTGGGCAACCTGTGCCAGGGCCTCCCCACCCTCACAGGGAAGAATTCCTTCCTCATATCTAACCAAAATCTCTCCTCTTTTTTGTTTAAAACTGTTCCCCCTTCTCCCATCGCTATCTGTCTGTGTAAAAAATTGCTCTCCCTGATTTTTTAAATTTTTTTTTTATGGATGATATGCAGTCCCATCTGCTCAGCAACACTCACAGAATAAAACCTTGGCTCTCCTGGCTTGTAGTATTTTGGTTAATGTGACTTTTTGCTCGTACAGACGTTATATAGCATCATAAAAAATGATGCGTGTGCTGAAGTCAGCAAGTGCTCTGAGGGTGTTCACCTGAAGTGTTGGCAGGGGCAGGTCTGGCTGAGGTCCTGGCCAATATTCTGTAGTCAGGTCACCTTCAGAAGGTAGCTGAGGGTGGTGTGAGGGTCCTGCCAGCAGCACAGGTGTGTGAACAGCAACTTGGCTCTCAGTCCTGGTTCATTCATCACCTGGGATCAACCACTGTGGCAGCATCTGCTCCCCTTCCACAAAACCTGAGTCCTTTGAGGAAGGGTGGCAGCATTCCTGTGGTGCTGTGGGATCTGGGCCTATCTTGGTGAAGGACCAGCAGGGGATCCGTGGCAGATGTTCACCTTGTTGGCTCTTTCCCTCCTCCCCTTGTCTGGACAAACTGTGGTGTGGGTGAGCAGTGTTTTGGGGTCCAGAGAAAAGCAATGCCTGAAGGATGTCAGGGAGGGAAGGATCACACAGTGCCCTTGCATCTGCAGCAGAAGACAGTAGTTTGTGGTGTTGGTTGACTTCAGCAAGAACATAATCTCCTGCACTTGGTGGCTTGTCCTTGTCTGAAGAGTTTGAAACCTTGGCCGGGGCTTTTTTGTTTCACTGCAGCTCTGACCACTGAAGTCTCATTTGAAGCTTGTAGAACCTCAGGACTGCAAAGCTCCTTTAGAAAGACATTCAAGAGACCCCTTTAGTCATGGGATAACCTCCAGGCAAGAGCCTTTGAGTGTCTTCCTGTTGAGTTTTGTGAGAAACCAACCTCCGTGCTCACAATTCATTCCCACAACCTCTGCTGGGGCTCAGGAGGAGACCAAACTTCTCCCATCCCATGCCCACGCTGTCTCTGGTGCATCCTGCTCTCTCCAGAGCCCCAAAAGTTTGTTTTTTCACCTGTTTAGTTTTGAAACCTGCCATGAGGATAATGTGACATTAGAGTGGAAAAGCTATCGCTGCTGTGCGGGGGAGGAATTGCAGACCCGTAAACTGCTCCCAAAATAGCTCAGATGATGTGTCAACCCGCCCAACCATCTAAATACTGCACGAGCTGACCTCCCTGCGATATCTAATAGGGGCTGGGGAGCGTGTTTTGAGGGGAGGGAGAGGTGAACCCCCCCACCCCTCCCCGAATCCACATGCTCGTTTCTAGAGCTTGTCATTTATCCAGAAGTTTGACTAGGAGCCAGTCTCTGCTTCCAGCTGGGACCTGCAGGTCGTGAGTGTAGAATTAGGGGAAGGAGGAAGAGGCTCATTCTCCAGTTGTTTTTTCTGTCCTGGTGAACTCGAGGAGTTCTTTGCTCTCGCTGTGTTTCCCTCAAAGGTTTCGTTTCGTTTGTGTTGTTGCAGAGTAAACTTTTATTTTCTCTTTAGCTGCTCTGCTGCTCCACTGTGTGTGTGTGTGTGTGTGCACAGGGATACCTCCAGGCAGCTTGGGAAGCTGCTGTGTTGGCTACAAGGAGTTTCTTCCCTGGCTGCCAGTAGCTGTGGTCTGGGCAAGGGCAGCTCTGCTCCTGAGAACAGAGCGGGCAGTGTTCGGGAGGGACGGCAGGATTTATCCGACAGGGTTTATCCCACAGGCAGGGAGAGAGGAGCAGCCCAAATCCTGCTGGATCGTGCCTGCTGTGGAGCTGCCGAGGCTTTTGTCTCCCAAACTGAACAAAAGGGCTGGCTGAGGTGTTCGGGAGACAAATGGGCGATTCATTATGGAGTCGGATCATTCCCTGGCAGGGGCGGCGGGAGAGACTGACACGGACACATGGCCGGCCCTGCCAGGCATTCCCACGTCCTACCGTGGGTGGGAAGCTCGCTGGGGACGTGGAGGGATTGCTGGGAGGTTGCTCCAAGCCCCATCCAACCTGGCCTTGAACACCTCCAGGGATGGGGCATCCACAACTTCTCTGGGCAACCTGTGCCGGTGCCTCGCAGCCAAGAATTTTCCGGAACGTCTAATCTAAATTTCTCTTTCAGTTTAAAACTGTTCCCCCTTGTACTGTCAGTATTCCACGTAAAAAGTCACTCTCCCTCTTTTTTATAAGCCCCCTCTAAGTACTGGAAGGCCACAGTTGCAGAAATATCCATGTGGTTTGTGCTTGGCACCTCTGGGTTGGGTTAAATGCTGTTTAGAGAGCATTTGGGTTCAGTGCTGCAGCCAAACCAAGGGGCATCTTCCAGGTGCCTTTTTAGATGCTGAGGACACAACAGGAAAGTAATTCCTTCCTTCAGGACTCCCCATATGGGATCAAATCAATGGTTTGTCCAGCCAGACATGGACATCTGGGGAATCCAAGGAGAAGTGGGACAAGTGATGTGGCTCCTGACGTGTCCCGCTCGCTCCTGGCAGGCAGGGCTTTAAAGGCTTCCTGAGCCCTCGTGTTCCATCACCCATCTGGATGAACCCTCCCTTTTCCTGAATTTGTCTAATCCCTTCTGGAATCTGTTCATCATTTCGGGCTTCACAACATCCGGTGGCGATGAGCCTTGAAGTTTAATGAGGTGCTGGTTGGAAAAAAGGCTCTGTTCGTCCAACATTTGTTATTATTATTATTATTTTTTAACGCCGTGCCTGGTCTGAATCAAAAGTTCTGATCCCTGCACTGCCCTGAGCAAAGGGAGCCCTGCAGAGCTTCCAGCAGATCTGCAGGACTCAGTTGGGCTTCAGGGCAGATCGATTCAGAGAGTCAAGAAGGATGGACAGGAGGAGGTGTTTTGGGATCTGGAAATTACCCTGTGTGTGATGTAAAAATTAAGGAATAAATATAAAGCAGCAGCAGTGCAAAAAAAAAAACCAAAAAAGGCACAGGGAACAAACATTTATGGAGATTTTCTGGTCCTCTTTGTTTTAGATTTCAAATTCCAAATATCCTTTGCTCTGTGCAACTCTTCCTAGACAAGGGAAGCTCATAAGACCATGAACTTGAGTTTTCTTTGCTTGCAACAGGAAAACAAAGCTGTTGTTGCGGGTTTATAGCACAGATGACTTTCTGGCTTTTAGGAAATTGGGTTTCATGGTAGGAGTAGATGTAAGAGTTTTTATGTGGCTCGACTTCATTGCAAGAAAATCAGGCTATTGAACATTGTGGCCTGTTTCCTGTCTTGAAAATCTGCTATAAATTCTTTTGCTGTATCTGTCCTGTGATCCATTACATTTATGGTCCTCTCCTGGTCCTCAATCCCACCAAAAAATATTCAAAAGGGAGGCAGGAGGAGGGATGCTCATGTATATTTTCTATAAGGGTGATGTAGGAATGTCCCTTTTTTCCCCATGTCGTGTAATGGAAAGCTGTTAGACCCAATTCTGGATGAAAATCATAGAATATACTGAGTTGGGATGGACCCTTAAGGATAAAATCCAACTCCTGGCCCTGCACAGGACAACCCCAGGAATCACATTGTGTGCCTGAGACCACGAACTGCTCTAACCCCATATCAGGAGTGGAGCTGAGCTGTTTTGTGCTGGAGCAGGGAGCTGAGATCTAGGACGGCAGGATTTTCAGCAATTAAAAAAAAAAACCCCAAAACAAACCCCAAACAAACAAAAAACCCCCACCTATATTCTGAAAACATCTTTTTTTTTTCTTTTTTTCCCCCTCTTGGACCATATGGAGCTAAAGAGGTTAAAACAAACTTTTTCTTCTCTGGGTTTGTGTCTTCATTTTCCATCACATTTCTCCCACTTAACTGCTGCTTCCCTGCCCCAAAACTCACAGCTCTGGGTTGCCCAGGCTTGGGTTTCACGTCGAAAGAAATGATGTCAGGCTGAAAAAAAATAATTAATTAAATAAAAATAAACAGTGGCTGGATAAGGAGCAGGGATGGGTGGTGGGGTGGGGGTCCAGGAGCTGTCCAGCTGGGCAGGGGGACACTGGCAGGGGGGTAATTCCTGGCACAGGCTGCCAAGGGCAGAGCTAATTCCCTCTTAAATCGGGAGTGAAAGCCCCTGTTGCCGCCTGGCCCGTGCATTCCACTGGCACAGGCTGGTTTTAAGTTGGGTTGAAAATCCTTCTTAAAGCTCCCTGATTGCTGTTTCATTCTTGAGAGGATGAAGGGGAGAGGAAACAGCCTTTCCCTCCCCGCCTCCTTCCTCCGCCTCTGCTCCCTCACGGGCGGAATGAGTTGTTCCAGTGGAATTAGATCTTGGGGGCCAAGCTACCTGCGGCCTCCCTGGGTAAAAAAACCCCTCCTAAAAAACCCTGCAGTGTTTTCTGAAGGTGGTTTGGTGCTGGGAACTGCTCAGCACGCAGGAATTGTGAGGGAATATTGGAAATGTCTGTAGAGCTGCTCCTGATGTTTGTCCTTGTGTCACTTCCAATCTGGTGGATCTTCTTCTACAATTTATCTAAAATAAAAAAATGTCTTTTGCTCTGATGGACCAGAAACTTCCTGAATAAGGTTTGTTGTGAGGAGAGGAAGGGAAAGAAGGAGGGGCAGTTCAACTTTCTGCTTCAGATACACCAACAAGGGCTGAAAGACCCACATTTGATTCCTTTCTCCTTTCTAGGGTTTTTCTGACTGTTTGTGCCAGGCAGGAGGGAAGGCAATTCCTTCCTTCAGTGAAGGAACTTTATAATACATTTATAAATACGTAATAATTCATGATACCTGTAACTCATAACCTGTGCAGTTCTCCTGCTTTGGGTGAGTGGGAAATGCTGCAGCAGCTTGAAGTGTTTTCTTGTGGTGCAAACCCAGCTGTTCCTCGTGGCACATTCATCCCAAAAATCTCATGCAGGAAGGTACCATCACAGGAACATCTCCAGCCTTCCACATGGGAACTCTTTGCTCATTCACTGTGATATTTTTCCTGCAGTTGAAGGAAATTATTTGCCCTCATCTACTATGTACCAAACTTTTTGGTAATTTGAACAGGAGGAGCTGAGGGCAAGTTTGGGCAGGAAGTTGTTGGAGGTTTATTTATATGTAGAACAGCCATCCTGTAGCTGGGAGAAAACCATCCCCATGCACGGAAAAATCCCTTCTGAAGTGATGTGACAACCCCTTTTTTGGGGGGGATGGTGTTTGTCCTCAATCCAGGACAAGTGGCCTGGGGAAATTCCTCTCTGTTCAGCAGCCTGGGAGAAATTGGAAGTCTCCCAACTCCTGTGTGGAGGCTAAAATGGGAAACTCCAGCATCTCTGTGGTAACACCTGGGCCTGAGGAGAGCTTTGGGATCAGAGTCGTTGCCATGAGTGCTGGAAGCATTTGGGAAAGCTGTGCTGGAAAGGAAGATTTTTCACCAGCAAATTCCTTTGTTCAGAAGCAGCTGTTGTTTCTCTTTTTTTTTTTTTTTTTTTTTTGGATGCTGGAAATAACTCTTGCCAGCACCCAAGAGCCTGGAAGGTGTGGGTAGCAGGATCCTTACACGTCCACTTGTCCATCCTAAGATGCTCAGAGGAAACCTCTGTATAGATCTCTCCAGGCATGGTTGAAAACAAGCTGGAATGACTGACACCTACAAGAATCTGCACCTTTTTCTCCTAAAAAAAACCCCACCAAAAATCTGTTTGAGCATGTTTCACTAGGATGGAGACTGGTGTGTCCTTCCCTGGTGAGTGGGATGTGTTGGGTTGGAAGTTCCCCATGCCATAGCTTTTCTCCTCTCTGTCCTTCTAATTTCCACCACTCAGGGGCTGATCCAAGGACTCAGAGGTGTTTCCCTCTGTCATGGAATGGTTTGGGTTGGAAAGGACCTTAAAGATGATCTCATTCCAGCCCCCTGCCATGGGAAGGGACACCTTCCACTGGAAAAACACATCAGATACGTGCTCTGTTGGAACATGAGTAGGGAATGGCTGTGGTGAGGTTGTAAGGCCCTGTTGTCCCTACTATGAGTTGGTAGAAGTGTGTAAAGTTGTAGTAGTCTCTGGTGGTGGGGGCTGTTAATCCTCTGTGCAAGCAGAAGCTGCACCTGAGCTTTGGGCACTCTTGACTCATGAGAAAACCCCTGCTTGAGTGGTTGCCACCTAAAACAAGGCTCTGAGTGTGTTTGCCCTGATGCTTGAGAGGAGAGTGAGGATCAAAACAGCAGCCGGGACAAAACCGTGATGGGAAAAGCTGTCTGTGCTGCTTGAGATTCCAACTGCTTTGCTTAAGGGTCTCCAAAAATTCTCTGTTGTTGATGGAGAAGGACATGGAGATCCAGAAGGAGAGGGGAGCCGAGAGCAGAGCTGGTTGGGAATGACCTCAAAGGAGGAGAACTAACACGAGTGTGAGGATCTGTGGATGATCCAAAGCCTTGGAAAGGGCCAGGATTGAGTTTTAGCCAAGCTGGGTTTGATTTCTGGGTGGAATGCTGGCTGTTCACCTCTGCCTGGTAAAGCCCTGGGTGGTCTGGATTTCCTCAGACTTCTCCTCTTGCCACTTCCTTTGACCCCCACGATGTCCCAGCATCTGCCAGAGGAGATGGGTGAGAAAATTACACCAAGGAAAGGTTGAGCTTGAAGTGGAGGACTCCAACAGAACCATCTTCGTGAGGGGGCTGAGATGTCATTGTGGAAGCCAAAAATCCCTGCTGAGCTTTGGAGAACCCATGGCCTTATTTTTTTGTAAATATTTAAGGAAATATGTGATTTTTTTTTTAGCATGTATATATCAGCCAGGGTAGGAAACCTTTGGCTTTGTAGCTCAGAGAATGGCAGAGAATTTTGAAGCCAGCCTGAGTGGCTCCAGGTTTTGTGGAATAGACACAAATCCCTGAATTTTGGGGTGAACAATCGCGTTTTGGAGCAAGAAAAAAACCAACTTAGTTCTGACTTTGAGGGGTGGAAAGAAAATAGAGAATTAGTTATTTAGTAGAAAAGAGAAAACTTTCTGTGATGTCAAGTGATTTTAGGGGTCCACCAGTGCTTCTGACAGCTCTGGGAAGAGCAGAAATGAGGCTGGTGAATGTTCTTGAGATGGTTTCCTCCAGAGGACGTTGAGTGTGAGCAAAATGGTGACACCTGAACCTCTAAACACTTCAAAAACCAAACAACGCAGTGCAGAATGAGGTGGTTGATCCTTCACTGGCCAACTCTTGCTCCAAATATCAAATCTTGATCGCTCGCCGTGAAATTCAGATTATTTTCTTGGATTTTGGGCTTTTTGTGCTTCAGATATTCAGTTGGCTTTAATAACTTTGGCAAATAATTTTTTAGAAGCTTCCTCACAGTGTGGGAGTTTGGTGGTGGGAGAGAGAGGAGGCAGCTGAAGGCTGTTGGATGTGAAAAATAATAATAATAATCTAGTCCTGGTGTCCAGCATAAGTCAGTCTGACTGCTTGAGTTGTGGAATCATTAATTTAGTTGTTGTAGTGAAGGTTAATGTTCAAGTTGTCCATTTTCCAGGCACTTGTTTTAACTATTAAAAGGAAGAAATAGTGGTGGGAAGAGAAGAAAAAGGACTGGAAGTTGTCAATTTTTCAGGAGTTTCTTTTAATTATTAAAAGGGAGAAATAGTGGTGGGAAAAGAATAAAAAGGGCTGGAAGTTGTCCATTTTCTAGGAGCTTTTTTTTAATTATTAAAAAGAAGAAAAAGTGTTGGGAAGAGAAGAAAAAGTGCTGGAAGTTGTCAATTTTACCAGGAGGGGGTTTTTTAATTATTAAAAGGAAGAAATAGTGGTAGGAAGAGAATAAAAAGGGCTGGAAGTTGTCAATTTTCTAGGAATTTTTTTTAATTATTATAAGGAAGAAACAGTGGTGGGAAGAGAAGAAGAAGGGCTGGAAGTTGTCAATATTCCAGGACTTTCTTTTAATTATTAAAAGGAAGAAATAGTGGTGGGAAGAGAGGAAAAAGGGCTGGAAGTTGTCAATTCTCCAGGAGCTTTTTTTTAATTATTAAAAAGAAGAAAGAGTGTTGGGAAGAAAGGAAAAAGGGCTGGAAGAGCAGCAACACTGCAGGAAAAGCAGTCACATAGGAAGTAAAAACAGAAGCAATTGAGTCACTGTGCAGATGTGCCAGAGATAAATCTCCCAGCAGGAGGAAGTGCTGGGACGGGAATGTGATATTTCAGCAGGCCTGGCATTCCAGGTGGGAATAGCAGAGGCTTTTCCTTGCAGGAAAGCAGCTCACCTTGGCCTGTGCCTCCAGTGGCCTTTGGAAAGGAAACGCCCCAAAAATGAGAGAGCACCCACCCCCAAGTCTGTGTGGGTGTCTTAATTCTGTGTGTCCTCACCCCCCTCCTTTAAATTCCCAGCAGGAAAGTCCCCACTTAAACAAGGGAAAATCCAGGGAGGCCGCTGGAGGTGTGAGCTGACAGGGCAATAAAAACCCTTGGCTTCTGAGATGAGCTGAAAGCAGGGCCTGGCCTTGGATTGTGTGTCTGGGAGGAATAATTCCAGGGTGCCACAGATAAAAACTTGGCTGCACAGCTCTCAGGGTGAGCTGGGCTGTGTTTGGGATCTCTCCCAAGTCCTGGAGACCGAACTCCGGGCAAACACAGCAATTTGGGATGGAAGTTCCCAACTGAAGGAGCCAAATGCCACCAAGCAGCGTGTGTGTAAACTGGATGGGTCTGGTAATTCCAGCAGGTGATAAGGAACCTTCTGGATGCCAGGTTTAAGAGTAGGGATAGGTGGGACTGGAAGGGGATTAGTGTAAATTATGTCACAAAGGTTCCTTTCAGCGTGGTGGGGATGACACAGGTCAGGCAGGTCCTTCCTGAGGTCTGGATGGTGCAAGGGTGAGGAAAAAGCCAGGAAAGATTAGGCCAAAGCTTGAATTATGCTGAGTGTCCTGGCTTTGTTTGTTCATGTTGCTCTCAGAGAGGCCGGGGTTAACTTGCAGGGAGTCAAAGCTTCCTGGGCTGTGTGCAATCAGCTGTTTGGTCTCTCTCCAGGTTCCCAGTGGTCAAACACACCATGTTGTAGAACGTTAAAATCCAATTTAGAATGGTTTGGGTGGAAGGGGCCTTAAAGATCACCCAGTTCCAACCCCCCTGCCACGGGCTCTAGAAGGTGTGTCCACTTCACCTCACACTCAGCCCCCTCTCGATGCAAAGTCACTCAGTCCCAGAGCCCTGGCTGGCAGTTTAATCGTAACAGTTGTGGACTGGGGTTGTAAAAAACAAAAAACACACCCTCCCCTGAGATATTTCCTTGGAAAGAACAGCTTGGCCTTTGTGAGGAGCTGAGAAAGCGTCCGACTGACACGGTTGCCTCACAGGACCTCGCTCAGCCCGGGGTTGCATAAAAGGGCTTTATGGGATTATGGAGGTTCTGTGCAGCGTGTCAGGTGGAGCTCCCTGGCTCTGCCTGCGCTCTGTTATTGATGCCATGCTCGGGGAAGTGCCACCTCACCCCTTTTCCCGGGCTTCTGGAACGTGTGTGCAGAGAGCCGAGGCCACCGCATCGCTCCCCGGGCACCCATCCAGTGCTGGGGAGGGAAAACATGTGTGGGTCCATGTGTGTGGCTTCTACTCAGGGTAATTCTTCACCTGGAAGAGTTTCATTGCTCGTTGACTGGGAAAAGCCCTTTTTTTCCCCCCTGAAATTACTCCTTGTCTTGTTCTAGGGGTGCTCTTGAGCACTAATCCAGGCTCATTCCATACGTTGCATGGCTTGTTCTTTCACCCACTCCAGAAGTGTTGTGCCACTGTGCAGCACCATAAATACCATTTCCTACCTTCTCCCTATCCCTGGATCTTTATTTTGATCATATTTAGGTGACTTTTACTGGAGATCCCTGTGACTGGGCTGTGCTATCACCAAGTTTTGGGGGGCTGATCTGTTGGAAACTGTAATTTGAAGCATCCTGAAGCCGGGCATCTCAGGGGGAAGGCGGGGAGGGAGTTGAAAACCACCAGTTGCTCTGCAGAAATCATGGCTGTGGGATCAATTCCTGTATCCCTCCTTGCTCCAATAGCCATGATACTTAGAGCATGTGCTTTCCAGGCCATTTAGCTGAACAGCACCTGCTCAGATGGAAAGGTAAAATAGGGAGGGGGAGCTGTCAAAAATGCTTTGCCTCCCTCTCTCTCCTTTGCCAGCCGAGGGTCTCTTGTGCCAACCATGAAAGCTCACAGGACTGAACCTTCAGAGTATCATAAAGGCCAGGAATGAATGTCCTGGAGATTCCTGAAGCTCAGACTAAGGCACTTTTCTCATAAATGAACCTTCTGGGAGTTCCTGCTAACAAGGCACCAGGGCTGGGTGATGTCCCCTCTCCTTAGAGAGCAGATGAGACCAAGTCCCCACTCTGTCCCAGTTAAGACAGACCAAAAATGAAAAGGTTAGCATTTATGCCTCAAATGGAGCTTCCTGTTTGGTCTTTTAGATTGTTTTTTCTCAAATTTGGGGGAAAAATATTTTTTTTTGGCAAATTTACCCTGGGTTGCACCAGTTTTCCATGTTCCCAATGAATTTTTATCACTGCAGATTTTTTCTGGAGATCTTAATACTTTTGAAGGTAACTGAAGGAGAACATCTCCCTGCCCATCTTTGTTCTCCTAAAAATCCCAGCTCAGCTATTTTTTCCCCCTCCCTCAGGTATCTGATGTTAAATCACCTCATCAGTGCATCAGGAATGATTGGATCTGTCCTGGATGCTGCTGGCTGTGACTCAGGGTGGGATTTTATGCCCTTTGTGCACCGAGGTTTGGGAGTTAAAGCATCCAAGCTGCCTGCCCTTGGCAACTGTGCTCCTGGCAGGATGCATCCCACTGATCAGAGAGAATTAAAAACAAGAAAGCACTGCTCCTGTGGGACAGGTGGGAATTTAAAGACTTTCCAGGATCTGCATCCAGCAAAGGGGGTGAGTGTGAGTGTTTTCCCTGGTGGTCCTGCAGCAACGGAGATGTCTAAGCCTGTGATCCATCCCCATGCTCCCCTGTTCGGGATTGCAATGTTCCAGCAATCCTGGAATTCCAGATTTAAGCCATTCTTCCCTTTTGGCTGGGGAATGTGTGTCCAGGTCCTCCGAAGCCCTGCCTGGTGATTCCCATTGACTGCCTGGACTGGCACCTGGCCGGAGCAGGGCAGAGCCAGGAGAGTGGGGTACAGCCAGCCTGGCCAACAAACCATTCCTGAGCCCAGCAGATGTTCCTGCAGCCTCTCTGCTCCCCGGGGCCGATGCCAGGCTGGTCCTTTTCCAGCAGCTCCGTCACTTGACACCGGGAACAGTTCGCTGGGCTTTTGTGGCACATTGTACAGAATCAAGGACCTCGTGCTGGGAGAGGGGAGGGGAGGGGGCAATGGGACATGAACTTCTTCAGGGCATTTTTTTTAGGTTTTGAGCTCGTTCTGTCTTGTAAAAGCTCTTGGCAGTATCTCCTGGAAAGTGTATCCTGCTCTCCAACCTCAGGCTGTGGCTCGCTGGGTTTTATGTCAGGATCTCTTCTGCTGAGGGCAGGGAGGCTTTATGTGCTTTCTCAGTGTGTCTCTTGGGGTTTGGTGGGACACACCATCCTCTGCCCCTTCCCAAGGTGGTTTCTGGCTCTGCTTGATGTGCCAAAATGATTTGTTTTTTTAGACTGTAGAGCTCATGTATTTTTGCTGTTTTCCCGAGTTCGTGCAGTTGGGAACCTTTGATTATTTCTTTCCAATTACAGTTTTAAACACAGACCTACAGCGAAGATGGCCAAGGGTTTATGTCCAAACATAATGTCCATTATGTCTATGAGAGCTGGTAGGGAACCTAAATCCTAATACTACTTTTTACCCTTCTTCTGCTCCCACCCTGCACACACACTGAGGGGAGCTTTGCTTTAAAATCCCTCTGTGCCCGGACATCAAGTCCCCATGGGTGCTCAGCCACAAGATCCTGATCCCATGGGCTGTATTTCATAGAATCACGGAATGATTTGGGTTTTGGAAGCACCTTAAAGACCACTGAGATCCAACCCACATGGGCAGGGACACCTTCCACTAGCCCAGGTCGCTGCAAGCCCCATCCAACCTGGCCTTGGACACTTCCAGGCAATGGGGCCTCTCTGGCCAACCTGTTCCAGTTGCTTCACCGCGCCCTGAAGAAAGAACATCTCCCTAAAATTCCTTCCCTCACCGTGCTTTGCCCCCTCTGTGTTTCCTCGCAGGCTGACGGGGAACGAGCCCCTGACCATCCTCCCTCTGACCTCAGAGATGGAGGAGGCGGCGGTCAAAGCCCACTACAAGGTGTGTGACCGGCTGAAGCTGGAGAAGAAGCAGCGCAGGATGTGCCGGCGGGACCCGGGTGTGGCCGAGACCCTGGTGGAGGCCATCAGCATGAGCGCCCTGGAGTGCCAGTACCAATTCCGCTTCGAGCGCTGGAACTGCACCCTGGAGGGCCGCTACCGGGCCAGCCTGCTCAAGAGAGGTCAGTAGGGTGGGCAAGGATTTGGGGTGGTGCCACCCCCTTGCACCCACCCCCTCCCCTGGCATCCTGGTGTGCCCGGTACCGCTGGGGCGTCCTCACCTCCCCAGAGAATCATAGAATCATGGAATCAGCTGGGTTGGAAGGGACCTCTGAGATCATCAACCAACTGTGGTTGATCCAACTTGATCCAACCCCACTGTGGTTCCCAGCCCATGGCACTGATGCCACATCCAGTCTCATCTTAAAAACCTCCAGGGATGGAGAATCCACCCCCTCCCTGGACAGCCCATTCCAATGACTGAGCACTCTCTCTGGAAAGAAATTCTTTCTAATTTCCAGCCTAAACCTCCCCTGGCACAGCTGAAGACCGAGCCCTCTTGTCTTGCTGATGGTTGCCTGGGAAAAGAGACCAACCCCCCCCGGCTCCCCCCTCCTGTCAGGGAGTTGCAGAGAGTGAGGAGGTCTCCCCTGAGCCTCCTCTTCTCCAGGCTGAACAGCCCCAGCTCCCTCAGCCTCTCCTCATGGGAATTGTGCTCCAGTCCCTTCCCCAGCCTTGTTGCTCTTCCCTGGACCTGCTCCAGCCCCTCAATGTCCTTCCTGAACTGAGGGACCCAGAACTGGACACAGAGGTCCAAAAAAGAGCTCGCAGGAGGCTCCAGCTCAGCCGTGGCGGCGGGGTGAAGGATGTGCTAATGGGGGTAATTTATGGGCTGATGGCCGTAATTTATGTGCTTCTCCCGCCTTGCTTCCCGCTGGAAACTCCTCTCCTTGGAGGCTGGAGATATCTGTGTGTGTGTGTGTGTGTCTTCAGCCAGTGGCTGTGTTTGCTCCTCGTTTCTGCTGGAAGTTGAGCTCTTGCTGGAGAGGAAGGTTTTGAAACTCCCAAAGCTGTCCCCTCTTTCTTTTCCCTAATTTTTCCCGGATTTTTTTCTCCTAATTTCCCCCTGATTTTTTCCTGATTTTTCTCCCTAATTTTTCCCTGTTTTTCTCCCGATTTTTCCTCCCTGTTTATTTCCCCCCTCTCTTCTCCTCTTCTTCTTTCCCCCCCCCTTCTTCTCCCTCCCCCTTTTTTCCCCTTTTTTCCCCCCCCCCTTTTTTCCCCCTTCTTTTCCCTCCTTCTTTTTTCCCCCTTCTTTTCCCTCCTTCTTTTTCCCCCCTTCTTTTATTCCCCCTTCTTGTATTCCCCCTTCGTTTTTCCCCTCTTCTTTTTCCCCCTTCTTTTTTTTCTCCCTCTTCTTTCCCCCCTTCTTTTTCCCTCCCTCTCTTTTTCCCCCTTATTTTCCCCCCTTCTTCTTTCCCCCTTCTTCTTTCCCCCTTCTTCTTTCCCCCTTCTTCTTTTCCCCCTTCTTTTTCCCCCTTCTTTTTCCTCCTTCTTTTTTCCCCCTTCTTTTTTCCCCCTTCTTTTTTTCCTTCTTCTTCTTTCCCCC
>NW_020884937.1:3224704-3255274 GCF_003945725.1 Corapipo altera
CCCCTTCTTTTTTCCCCCTTCTTTTTTTCCTTCTTCTTCTTTCCCCCCCTTATTCTTTCCCCCTCTTTTCTTGTTCCCCCCTCCTTCTCCTCCCCTTTTCCCCCCCTCTTCTTTTTCTTCGCCCCCTCTTCTTTCTTTTCTCCCCCTCTTCTTTTCCACCCCCCCTTTTTATTTTTTTCCTATTTATTATGTCACTCTTTCAGGAAAGGAGTTGAGAAAATGCCTTCTTAAGGGAAACAAGGCAAACCAGGCAGTTCTGTGCTGTCCTGTTGGAGAGAGGGCAAGGGAAGCCCCATCATAGCACCGGGCAAAGCCCGTGAATATTTGTGTCCTGTTACTGCCCTACCCAGGGGAAAACTCCTGCTTGTGTGTGGAGGGTAATTCCCACACCTCTTCCCAGCAGTTCAGGTGGAGGTGACCATCCGAATATTGGAGGATCAGGTGGTGCTTTTACCTCCTTCCTTTGTGCTGTCTCACACAGTCCAGTTTCCCCCACCCTCGCAGTAAATCCCGTTGTTATTTCCAGCTTGCAGCTAAAATGCAGCAGGACTATTTTACAGACAAAAAAGGAGGGGGTTCAGGGACTTCCAGAAAGTCCCACACTTAGAGATGGACCTGGAAACCACGGGGGCTGATGTCTTTAAAGACAAGAGCAGAGGTTTGCAGGGCTCCCTCCCTCACTAATTAGTGAGGAGGAGTAATTCAGAAGCGCCAGGGCTTAACTAATGCACTGTCACTGAGTGGTGGAAACAAGGAAAGTCCTTATGAAACCCAAGAGGTCCAAGAGCCAGAGAGAGCTGCAAGACGTTTAAAAATATCCCCGCATGCCAGAGGAGTCCCTGGATTAGTGGTGCCTTGGGAAAGCCAAGCACTTTCTCATGCTGACACCTGGAGGCCACAGCTTGTTCCTTCAGACGGGCCTGTCCCTTGGGCAGCCCTGGACGAGGAGCAGCCCCAAATTGAGCTGCCTCAAAACACCGTCGGGACCCCCCTGGTCCCACCCCTTGTCAGGGCCCCGGGTAATAAATGACAGCCCCGAGGGCTGCAGGGCTCTGCCTGCTGTCTCATTCTGCCGTGTTTTATATCCCTGCACCATCTCTGCCCTCCGCCAGCGCTGTAAATCCTTCAGGTGCTGTTCCATGGAGCAACACCCTGCCCTGTAAATCTTTCTCCTCCTCTCCAGGAGCTGCTGGTTCCTGGTTCAGCGTTGCAGCGAGTGATACCCCAGGGCAAAGAGGCACATGTATCACCCTCTCAGACACAGCTATTCGGGGTGGGCTTGTTTCCTCTCCTCCAGGAGCAGCTTCTTAAGGAGTAAAGAAAAAGGGGGGAGGGGGGGGGGGGAACCCCCAAAAAACAAAAAAACGAACCACTTTTTTCACTTATAAGCGGAGGGAGAAAGTTTTAAACTTGGTCACCAGAAGAGCCTGGCTGCTTGGTTTGCAGCTTGGGCTGATGCAGCCCGTTTCTTAAAATAACAGGGGATTGTTTGAGGGACTCGTTATCCTCTTTGGATCCTCGCAAACAATTTTGGAGATGGCTGAAACTGGATAGCTGCGGCCTGCAGGCTGTCAGTGCTGCGGGGGTTAGAATGCCTGCATTGATTTGAAGCTCATTATCTTGTTACAGAATATCTTGGTGCAATCAAACAGTGCGTGGCAGAGATGGCTTTGGGGCTGGCCAGAGCCAAATGTCACGTGGAGTTGGGTTGGAAGAGCTGCCCGTGTGGGTGGGACGATACCCGCGGCGATGAGATGGGCACTGGGAATCTGTGGAGCTTCCAGGGATGGAGAACGGGAAGGGTAGAGCCCAGGCTGATGGGTGGAGGTTGATGGAAGGGGGAGAGAACCTGGCAGATGAACCGTTTCTCCTGGATTTCTGTTGTGGTGGCACAGCTGAGGTTTCACACCCACTGGGAATCCAGTGCTTCCAGTCAGGAAGATTGTGGGTCTGGGCTAATAAACCAAACCACATCCAGGCAGTTTGCTGGGGCTTAAGTGCCCAAGGCCAGGTTGGATGGGGTTTGGAGCAACCTGGTCTAGAGAAAGATGTCCCTGCCCGTGGCACAGGGGTTGGAGTGAGATGGACTTAAAGATCCGTTCTAACCCAAATTATTCCATGATTGCAGTGTCTCAGACCTTCAGAGGAGAGTTCACACACCTTCTTCCATTGAGGACTCTCTCAGCACACTCAGAACTCTTTATTTTGTAGCACAGTGGCAAGAAGCCAATTCTACAATCCAGGAGCACAGAGGCTTGGGAACATCTGTCTTTCGTAGTGGCATCCCTCTGGCAGGCATGTGAGCAGCTGACCTAGGGTGTAACCTAGAAAAAATACCCTACAAAGGGTGAAAGCTGCTTAGAAGGCGTTTGCTACCCAGAGGAGTTCAGAATCCATGAGGTTTTGGTGTATGAATTAAAATAAGGGATTCTCCCAGCAGTTCCAATGGGAGTGTTTGCAATGCTGGAGGTGTTTCTGTGGTGTCAGAGGATGTGGTCTAACTTTGGGGGAAAAACAGATGGAAAAACTCTGAATTTGGCTTCCCAACCCTGACTAGTCCTTAAAATGTCCTCAGTGAGTGTGGAGTCGAGCTTTTTTTATTTTAACTTTCCTTCAAGTGAGGAAATGGTTCCTGCTCCTCTTTTCCAAGTGAGCAAGAGAACAGTTAGATAATTCCTACCACAACCTGGTTTGAGTCAGAACCCTTGGGAGGACCAAACCTCAGTCCCCTGAGCTGGATTTTCATCAGTCCTTGTGCACCTGGGAGTGTTTTGGGAAGGCAGGCTCTGGGAATGGGCCAGGAAGTGCCCCATGAGCTTGGACTATCATGGACCTCCCAAGGAACAGTTCCAAAAATGACCTGGCAGTGTCTCTGCATGTCCTCGGTTGACACACCAGCTCACAGATATATCCACTACTGGCACCAGCCACTTGTGTTATTTTTGAGTGGGGGATTTCTTGAGCCCCATCCAAAGCTGGGCTGGAATTGCATCTCAAATATGCAGTCGTTTACGGCTTCCATGGCCGGAGAATGGGCAGCTATAAATACTGCCATGTTTGCTTTTTATTTCTGGCCTTTTGTGATTTGGATTGAAATCCTGGGGCTCTCTGATTGTCACTTAAACTGGTGAGGGGAGTGGATGCTGTCACATCCCTGTAGGTGAGTGTGGAGGTGTAAGGAAGGGGGTTGTGCAGGGAAGGTTTGAGGAGTAAACTGCTTTTTGAGGCACTCGAGTGAGGTACTGTGTTGGGGTCCCAGCCCTCAGGTGCCTTCTGGTAATTTTGTTGGACTGGAGTAGGACCCAATGACTTTTTTTCAGGGAGAAAGGGAAGAACAAGGAGCACTTGTGGTTCCTGCCCCAGCTGTCAGGCTGGAATCTGTGCTGGGTTCCTGCCCTTTGTTGTCCCCTTGGTAGCAGCAGTGCTGTCCCACGATACCTCCATGGCCTGTGCAACCCTTCGTGGAATCATGGAGTGGTTTGGCTTTGAGGGGACCTTAAAGAACATCTCACTCCAACTCCCTTCTGTGGGCAGGGACACTTTCCACTATCCCAAGTTGCTCCAAGCCCTGTCCAACCTGGCCTTGGACACTCCCAGGGTGGTACAACTCCTGCTCAGCTCTGTTTCCAGGCACAGACTGTGCACAGAGAGACAGCCACAGAGATGGCACAGACTTTATTCACATCCTTTAATCCTGGCTTTTGCCACCTCCACACATTCCTTACCCCCTCTGTGTCCTCTTCACCATCAGTGATGCATGTAGAGCTTGACGTGCTTTGAGGGTGTGACAGGGTGGACCAGGCTCTTCTCAGTGGTGCCAAGCAACAGGACAAGAGGCAATGGGCAGAAACTGATGCCTCACAGGCTGAGAACAGACTTCATGGGCTGAATTTCCTCCTTCCTCAGTGCATGGAAAAGGATGATATCATTTGGTGGGATGGGAGCTCTGAGTGAGCCAAGACTGCAGAAATCCAGAACCAAGTGCTGTCCTTAAAAAACACCTTTCATAGACTCATAGAATACCAGAATGGTTTGGGTTGGAAAGGACCCTAAAGATCATCTCCACACTGGTACCTAGGATGTTCCACCTGAACATGAGGAAGAACTTCTTTCCTGTACAATGACCGAGCATTGGAAGAGGTTGCCCAGAGAGGGCGTGGAGCCTTCCTCACTGGAGACATTCCAGAGCCATCTGGACACAATCCTGCGCCATGTGCTGTGGGATGACCCTTCTTGAGCAGGGAGATGGGCCCAGATGCCCCGCTGTGGTCCCACCCCATGATTCCATGACGCGGCTCAAGCTCTTGTCACAACAGGTTTTCCTTCGGCATCCTACTGTTTTTTTTCCTTTCTCTAACCTTTCCTCCAGCCACAACTAAAGCCTCTCTCTCTCCTCCCCGCCGCAGGTTTCAAGGAGACAGCCTTCCTGTACGCCATCTCCTCGGCGGGGCTGACCCACGCCATGGCCAAGGCGTGCAGCGCAGGCCGCATGGAGCGCTGCACGTGCGACGAGGCGCCCGACCTGGAGAACAGGGAGGCCTGGCAGTGGGGGGGCTGCGGGGACAACCTCAAGTACAGCAACAAGTTCGTCAAGGAGTTCCTGGGGAGGAAGCCCAACAAGGACCTGCGAGCCCGGGTGGACTTCCACAACAACCTGGTGGGCATGAAGGTGCGTTGGAGGCCGCTCGGGGTCGTGGGTGGGTGGGGGCAAGATGAAGGGGCTGCCTTTGGTGTGTGGGAGCAGGAGTGTGGGGTGGAAAATGCGTGGAGGGATCCTTCTTCTGGAAGGGTGAGGTCTCACTCGTGGGGCTGTGCCCTGGTTTTGTCGCTTTGCTTTGAGAGTTGTGCGAAATGTTGGAGAGGGAGCAGAGGGGAAGGAATGGGACTGCCCAGGTCTAGGAAATAAAAGGTGGGGATAAGGGTTGCTGGTTTTCCACAAGGAAGACAGGACTTACCCTACAAAGGGATGGAAAGACAGATTCTTCAGGCTTACATGAGGTAGGACACGGAGGAAGGGATTTATGCTGCTGAGACACAGGTTGGGGGACACTTTTCTTGAGCAGTTCAGTAGAACATGGACAGTAGAGCATCTCCATGACCAGGTTTCTTTAACACTGGCTGGAGAACCTGGCAGGGGACCAGGGTGGACAGATTAATTTCTGACTGACCTCAGACCCAAATGTCCCTTCAGCTTTTGTTTTCTGGCAGAAACCTTCCATGTCACCCAGAGCTGATATGTTTGCAGGTGACAGTGCTTGGGTGTCAAGTCCCTTTTTCCTTTTCCATCCTTATCCTCTCTGCTGGAGAACTTCCTACTTGCTCTTCCCATGAGGCTTTACCCTCCTGCCCAGGGGCCCCCCTGCACGACTACCAGAGTTCAGGAAACATTTGGACAATACTCTTGAGCACATGGTGTGATTTTTGGGGTTGTCCTGTGCAGGGGCAGGATTTGGACTCAGTGATCCTTGTGGGTCCCTTCCAACTCAGGGTATTCTATGACTGATGTAAAGGACAAAGTGTGTGCAATTGCTGGGTCATCCCAGCAAGGGGAGGGGGAGAGGAAGGGGCTTCCTACCTTCTCCCATGATCTGCTTGGCTGTACCTAGAGTTGCCCAAACATGAAAATCCCTCAGATTGGCCAGCACAGGTGCTCAGGATCAGGGTTTCACTGCACCAACCTCCGAGGGGGACATACTGTAAGGCTAGAAATAGCCTTCGAGCCTTGTTATTGTCTGTGTGATTGGATGCGGGCTTGGGGCTGGGATGGGGGACCTGGGTCTCCAGTTTCCCAGGCAAATGCAGCCCCAGCCAGTTGTGCATTCTAGGAATGGCCACCCCAGCTCAGTTGTTCCTGTGTGTATGTAGAAAATGTCATTCCTCGCGACAGAGTTGGGCCATCGGGGAATGCCACCAGCGAGGGCTGGCCAGCAGAAAGTCTGCCCCTCTCTCCACCACCAGGTGCTCCTAGACAGTGCCGAGATCAGGATTAGAAACATCCTGGATTTAGCTGCTGTCTGGTTCTGGCTGACAGCTTTTCTGCTCTGGATTAAGGGGCTCAGTGTCTGTGAACTCCCGTTGCAGCTCTTTGACATGTGAAACAGGCTTTGCAGGATGATGGGATTGAAAGTGGAGGGTAGTCCACGGAGGCTGTGATTTCATGCTGGATGTTGCTGTGAGGTGTCCTGGCTCTCCTCCCATTCCACAGGCAGATAATACAGTCTCATCAAAACCATGGGTTTAGGTGCCATTGGCATGTTCTTGTAATTCCATGAATATCTACCAGTAGTGGTGGGGCTAAAAATTTTACCCAATGGATTTGACCCAACTCCCAGTGTTCCCAACCCCAGCAGCTACAGTCAGGATGCCCATATGGCTGAGAACAGTCTTGGAATTAGGTCAGGTGTCCTTACCTATCACCTGTGCTCTACACTATGTCACTTGGAGCTAAACAAACTCCAGGGATGAGCTGGAGGGCTTGAATCTTCCCTTTCTTCCTTCCCTTTCTTGATCCCACTGCAAGTTAGTTCCCAGGGGAAGATGCAGGACTCTCCAGCATCCTCTGTCTCCCCTTTTTTTGGCACAGTCGGGCTCTGGTCATTGGCAGTGGTTTCTCAGTGTAATATCTGCAGCTAAACAGCTGAGTAACAGTTGTGACGGTTGTCCAGACACTCAGAGCCCTCCTGGCAATCCAAGTCAAAGACCTTTGCTGCAGGTCAGTGATCCACTCACTGTTCCTATTTTTGTCCACCCACAACGTGTCAGTCGAGTTGGTGTTGCTGCCTGACAGCTTTCCTTGCCTGTTGGCAGCAGCAGATGAAATGATTCTTCTGTTTGTGCTGCTGGAATAATTGGACCACGGTCTGGTTGAAGGACAAGCCAAGCACCAGATCCACACCAGCACCATGAAACCAGGCACAGAACAAATGCATTTCACATTGAGAAGGAAGTTTTTAGGAGGATGGCGCTTCAGGGTCAAGAGAACATGGATCTCTAGAGTCAGGATATGTGAACCTAAACCACTGGCACAATCTGGTGTCATTATTAAGATGATCAGAAATGACGACTCAAAACTCGTTTTGTAACTGCAAGGCCAAAACTTGCAGTGCTTCCTTCAGATTCCAAAATTGAAATCAGTTTGAAGCCTGAGAATTGACCCTCTTGGTGTGGTTGGTGGATTGGGTGTAGATTAATCTACACTTGGGTGTAGATTAATATCAGGTTCCACCCATGTCCTTCCTCCTGGTTCCACTGTGAGTGCAGCGTTGGAGGATGAAGTTACTCACCAGGTACTACCATGTTTACCTTGCTGAACTTATTCATATTTTCCTTGAGGAAGATAGTGGGTTAGATACGATTCTCAGCATGTTTTCTCCACTTGTCTGTCTTCAAAAGGAGCTGCCCATCCATAACTCCTGCCATTCCAACTATTTGAGCAGGATTTGCTAACCCAGCGACTACAACAGCCTGAAAGCACTTTGAACTAACCTAGTTTGGCTGTTTGAACCATAACTCATATGGATTTGATCAAAGGCAATACAGGAGTGCAGATAGCCTTGATCTGGGCCATTTTGGAGCTGAATAATTTTGAACTGGAGCACTGAGAGCCTGTGGATCGTTGTGTGTGTGTGTGTTCGCCAAGGGAGTGGAGGAATATCCATTGGTGGTCTCTCCCATGTCATTTTTCCCATCTAATCACTCCCAACCGTGGCAAAACATACAGACAGTCCCTTGAGACCCAGCAGAAAAAAAAAAAAAAGGGACCTGTGCTTAACTGAGTAGTTTGGCAACCAACCTTCTGGTCAACAGAGCAGTTTCTCCATGGTGTCACCCCAGCAAACAATCCGTGTGTTTCTGAAGGGTGACATTATCCCATCCCGCCTAGTTTTAGTGTCTCTTGGTGGAAGTTCTCCTTTAATTATGATTTTACTTCTGCTTTTTTTTTTACAACCTTGATGGGCTGCCTGTAATTCTGCTGCCACCAATGAACTAATCACTGAACATGTTGTGCCCGTGGTGGCTCACCAAGTTATATGATATGAGCTCAGTGGTTAATGAAAGGGCGAGCTTGTCTGGTGTGAGGATGAGGTAATTAGACCAGGACTTCTCCAGCCTCCTTCTTTATTGAAAAGTAGGAGCTCTGAATAGACCACTTATTAAAAAAGCAATTTCCCTTCCTTTGCCAAATCTACTCTTTCTCATCCAGCCATTCTTTCCGAGGGGTCCTGGGTGGAGAGGGTGTGTGTTGGGGGGAGATGGTTGTGTGTGTCGAGGGGGTGGTGGTGGTGAGAGAAGCCAACTGTATTAAAGCCCCATTGCCAGCAGTGAAGTTTCTTAGTTATATTAAAAGAAGCCCAGGCAGCCTTGCTAAACCTCTCATCTTCTCTCTATATCCTCCCCCCCCTCCTCCCCCTTGTGCACACAAGTGCAGCCCTCTTTTGTAACCCATTAATGAAAAGTCGGAATATTAGAGCACTCAATTAGTTCCACTGGGCTTGAGTAAGTGATGTTTTAATTAAATTTGCCCAGTTTCTCAGCAAAGTATCATTAAACATGACTTTCCAACTCCCTCTCTGGAGCGTTGCTAAGTTTCTTAATCCCAGGAGTGCTGACCTCTTCCAGAGGTATGTCTGGTCAAGCATGTCTTACAGATCCAAGGGGCACTATTAAAGGGGGCTGCTGTTACCCAAGGAAAAAAATTATCCTGTTCTCATTCCCTTTTTCCTTTATCCTTCCAGAAGGAGAGACACAACCCTTTGCCTTCAGGACCCGTGAGAGCCACAAGTGTGGAGGGCAGAACTATGGGAGGGCAGAAACAGGGAACAAAATAAAGGCTTTTCCCCCCAAAAGGTCTCCCTTTAAGCAATGAAATGGAGAGCAAAAAAGTCTTTCTCCCCCCCCCAAAAAGGTCTCTCTTTAGGAAATATCCTGCCTTGAAACTGTTCCCTTCATGAGGCTTGGTTGGTTTTGCACAGGATGTTTTGGTCTGTGCAGACTATGGGCATGTTTCTGAAGGATCATGGAATAGTCAAGTGGTTTGGGTTGGGAAAGACTTTAAGGATCATCTCATTCCAACCCCCTGCCATGATCCTTGTCTGCCTTGCTGTAGGATTTGGGTCCAGACCCATCCTGAGACACATTATACCTGAAACACCTTATACCTTGAACCATATGGGATGCTCTGGAGAGGATAGTGGGAGGTACATGGACTTTTCCTTTCCGTTGACTTGCTTATTTTGGAATTCCGTGCAAGGAATGGCTTTTCTCCGCCCCGGCAGTGCTGGCAGGGATCTCTCTGGAGGGGCTGAGCGTGCTGGAGACAGACTCTCCATATCAGGGACATGTTTGCCCAGCTATCATCTGTCTGAGGAACTTCATGAGCTATCACATAACAGGTTATCAGAGCCCAGCACCCTCTTCATTTCTGCATCTCCGTTTTACAGGGTGGGGAAATTGAGACCCCGAAAGATTAAGTGACTCACTAAAGGTCACACACAGGCGTAGCAAAGCACAGCCTTGCACCCTGGTCTCCTGTTGCAGGGGCTGTGTTTACAAGCACTGACCATCCAGTCCCATCCAGTTCCTCCCAGTAAACATGATTCCAGTCGAATTCCAGAGTTTGTCTAACAGGCAAATTTAAATGTTAATACCGATGTGTTTTTTTTTTGTTCTGCACCCTCGAGATGTGTAATAATTGCTATTTTTGGGACGAATATGTGACCTTAAGATAGTTGCTGCTTGGAAAAAAAAAAAAAAGGAGACATAATGCATCCTTTAGGCAGCTTCTTTAGGGTTGTGTTTGCAGTAGAGAAATCCCATCACATGTTTACCAAGGTACAAACCAAACCTAGAAGATAACGTCCTGAGACGAGCCCTGGGCTCGATGTACAGATCGGTTTTCAGGGCCACCACTGGTATTAATTGCTGCAGGTTATGACAGGTAGGAATGCCCATGGAATTCTTTCTGGATTTTTCCCTCTTTTCAGGCTGACACTGGCTCAGCCATAGCCTTTCTAAGGCCTGGAAATCAAAACTCTGGAAAAAATTGCTTGTCCATAGGTGTTTGCAGTTAATTGTTTATGTGGATGTGAAGCACATTAGGAATACTAAAGGGGAGAAAAACACTTCTAAAGTTCTCAGTTTTAAGTAGGGTTACGTTGTCTGTGCTTAAATGTTTGTATTTCAATACATATGTCCCTAAAATATGAGTGTCCGTATTTTTGAAGAAGGAAGGGTGGTGGAGAGGCAAAATTGTTCTGAAAGAAAACAAGTTGAGAACGGGCTCAGAAGTTGTTTTATTTTTAACAAGATAGAAGGAAAAAGAAGGGAAAGCTTCTAATCCAGCCAAAGGCATTGGCCAGTGCTAAGGGACAAGTCTGGTCTCCTGGTTGTGTGGGGACCGTGGCCGCTGTCCAAACAAACAGTAACACTCGGGCTGAGGGAATGACTGAGCCTGTTTAAATCGGAGAGGGATCTGTGTGGAGGGGATGGGAAGGCGTTTGATTCGTGGAGGAGCATCCCTAAGCCCTTTCTGAAGCATGGGCAGGCTTTTCCCTGGATGAGCTGGCTCCGGGGGGCGGGGGGGGTGTTGGTGGCTCAACGCTCCCTCCTCTGCCCCAAACCATAGCGAATGGTCGGAAGCCTGGGAGCCGCAGCCCGGCCGTGACGACAGCGGAGCCATAACCCAGGAATTCCCACTGCTGCTGCCCAGACGAGAGCGTTGTCTGAAAACCACGGCCGGGGCCCCGTGACCCAGCTGGGAATGAATGGGAATCTGTCCTCGGCTAAAACACTGAGAAATTGTGTGTTGCAGCATGTCTGAGACTGATCATTACGGGGGCACTTAGTCTGAGCTTCGCAGCGAAACCATTGTTGGGAGGGAGGATTACATGTTGCATAGCAATGCTCTGCTGTGATCCCTTCTCCCCATGGCTCTTGTAAAGCCATTTGGGCAGCCAGTCCAGCAACCCTATCTAATTTCCTCGGAGCAGCAAACGCCAGGAAAGATGGTTCTGTCTCTCTTTGTTTTTCCTCGTTCCGCCTCTGTCGGTGTTTGGTGTTCTCACAGCGAGATCAATGGGAATGTGTGTTCCTGAGTCAAGCTAATTAGCTCAAAAAACTTCATTTTCCTCCCAGACTACTCTGTTTGAGGCTACCAGACCAGGTGGTTGTTCAGAGGAGAGAGGGAGGACATAATTTCCGTGTATGATGCTATCCGTGACCCGCTAGTTGTCTTTGCTTGGCTTTGTTGTCATGGTGGAAGCTCTTTACAGCATTTAACTCAAAGGATACTCCTTATTTCTTCTACTCTTGAGTTACAACCCTGCTGCTGTGTGGTAGCTGTGGGGTTTGGACCAGAGGGAGCATGAAATATTTTGTGCTTTGGATTTAATTTAATTCATTCTGCCTCGCATCTGTGAGAAAACAGAGGCATTCCAGGTGGCCATTGCCTTGGTGTAGATGAAATGAGTATTCAGTGGTGATGCCTTGTGTTCAGGAGAGATTCAGGTCTGTGTAGGATGGAAGTAAATCTGGCTCTGAGCCATGATATGCCATGAAAAGAAAGCAGGAACTACCTTATTATGAGGTACCTTCAACACAAAATTATAAGTTTATGACAAAATCTTACTCTGCCTTTCTGCCTCATCTCCCCAGGACTTTTTGGGTAATAAAAGCCGTTTTATTCTGTCCTGGAAGCCCCTCCAGGTTTGAAAGCATGCTCTAGACATCTCCTCATTTGTCCCAGGGCCCGGCCAGGAAGGCTTTCTCCAGCACTGCTCCAAGCAACCTGCTGACTTGGATCAGCCCTGCTCTGCTTCCTGAAGAAACGAGGTGGATTTAAGTGCCTGTGACAGGAGCTTGCAACAAGAGGAGGGAAGGTCTCTGTGGAAGCTGGGGAGCGAGACGAGAAGCGGGAGGGCTTTGCCAAGACTCCTTCTGGCTCGTGGGTGGTTTGGGGCCCGTGGGCAGCGGTTCCCCGTCAGGCGTCGCCTGCGGGAGCTGCGTCGTGACTGACAGCAGCAGGGGAGGCTGCTGGGCAGGAGGTTTTTCTAGGATTTTCACTCTTGCTGCCTCGTAACATTCTTGAGTCATTCCCCAGTCCTTCCAGGAGCGGGTTTATGGGGCGGTTGGGATGCCCCACGCTCGCCCAGTGGCCGTATGAAAACCCCCGCGCGCTGGATTTCATGAACCGGGGCATTCATGGGGATGGGGACAATGGGAACCTTTTATGCTTTGGGCCACCAGGGCGTGACACCAGAGCTGTCCCAGCTTAATAAGGAGCTAGAAGTGAGTCAGGAAAAAACAGGCTATGATTCATTAGGGGCTTTGTTGGAGCCCAGATGAGGAGAATAGGTTCATCTGCCTAAATATGGACACTGATACCCTCTCAGAGACCCCCGGAGGGGCAACTGGTGGTGAAGAGCAATGTTTTTCAGCAGCATTGTTTGAAGTGGTGTTGTTTAGACACCTGAGTTCACCCCAGAGGGTGGGATTCTTACAGGTTGAAGTGGCTGAACTGAGGTGCCTCTGTGTGAGCTGGGTCCCCAGGCTCTCGTTATGGAGCAGAGATGTGGTGAGGACACTTGGTGGGAGCCTGGAGAGCTGTTCAGTGGAGCAGGTGCTGCCTCACTGCAGGATCCTCTGCCTGCTCTGGCTCTGCTGAGTCAGATGGGAGTTCAGAGGTGTTCCTCAAGTGTAGGTGTTTAAAATGTTTGCCTCAGTGAGGTCAACCCTGGCTGGCTGCTGTGATTCAAGAGCCTAAACCTACATGCTTATTCCTGACTCCATCCATCAGCTGCCAATCCATCAGGATCTGGTTTTCCAACATGTGCTGTGCCCTGTCTACTGGCCCCATGTGGATGCCGTGGCAGCAATGCCAGCTCTCCCACAGATCTCTGGAGAGAGGTGGCTCCTGACCAGAACAGCCTCGTCTCCAGGTTCCCTTCCTGAATTTCCTGACCCTGTCCTGTTCAATCAAGCTCTAAATCCAGGAGCTTGCCCACCAGCTGAGCCAATTCCCATTGGTTTCTGGCTTTCCCATCTCCTGTATAATGGTGGGCGTCTCCTTCTCCAGGTGGAGCAGATGCTTTGAGGAGGGGGTGGAAGGGTTGAGAAAAGCCTGAGCTGATGAATGGCTGCAGTGTGCAGCCCTTCTCCGAGGATCTCAGCAATTTCTGATGATGATCTGGGTGTGAAATCAGGTGGAGGGGCTTTGTTTCACATGAACTCAGCTCTCGCTTCTGGACAGGCAGTGAAATGTGACTTTTCATGAGGGATCGTGTGAGTGAGGGCTGGATTTTTTTCCCCCCTTCTCGGTGTTGAAACGTGTTCTGTACACTCTTGTCTGACATTGTGGGATTTCTTGTGGACTTGGCCAGACACTTTGGCACACAAGAGCGTGACAGCCCTTAACCAGGCCGGCCCAGCTGAGCGCTCTAAGCAGCAACACATCCCTCTCTGTAACCCCTCACTCGTTTGAATGCTACTGTGGATTACTGGGTTGCATTTGAAAAGGTCTTGGCTGTCACAGGAATGAAGTGTGACCACTGGCCGGGCTCTGCGATGCATATTGTCTTTCTAAAAATGTTTCTGGAATAGCAGGTTTGGGCCAGGCCCCAATTCCGAGTCCATGACCTATTGCACATTTGCACATGGAGCTCAGCAGGATTCCTGCAGCCAAATCATTAAGAACCGGATGGTCAGGAAGTGGATTGGAGCCAGTCCTGTGCTGTCAGGAGGCCACAACGTGGGCAGATGCCACAATGGGCAGAGGGGGAGGTTGTTTTCTTCTTTGTCAAATACCACAGATGCCCAAAGGAAGGGCACTTCCAGCAGGACCTTTTTAGGAGCCAGCTCTGTAAAACAAACCCTTATTACCTGCTATTTTAGGGGGTGGTTGTACCTTGCCCATTTAAAGTCAAAATGCAACTTATTTTGAGGGGAAGGCAGAATCAGAACTATAAATATTGATTTATAATCTATGGACAGAATGCAGGTTGTCTGTGACTGTCCAAATCACGTGTCTGCTCTCATGGAGCCCATGGAATGATCCCGGGTGTAAATCTCTCTCTGTGGAAGGTGGGCTGGGACATTCCAATGCCGTTCCCGAGGAGGTGGATGTGCTTTTTTGCCGTGAAGCATCTTTAATTGAAGAATAATTCATTTGAAAAGGACGGGATCCTCTGTTGAGCATCAGTCAGTTGATGGGTTTGGGGTCCTTTACAGCACCCAGGGGCTGTCACCACCTTTGTCTCTCTCCAAGATCAAGAACCATTGACTCTCTCCTTGTTTTCTCCTCCCTGTGCTGCTTTTCTTGGTGAAATTAGCCTTGTCTCTCTGTTCCCTCCATCTCATGTGTGTACATTGTGGTTCCACTGGCTCTGATGTCCCTTTCTCTGTCCACATTTTGTGGTGATCTAAAGAGAACCATTCCCATGCAAGCTCTCCCCAAGCAAGATTTGGACATTTTGCTCCGTGGAGACTCCCCTTTCTTTTTGTTTTGGGAATAAATTAGATATACACATTTACTTTCAGATATTTTGAACAAATTATTTCTCTTTTTTAAGGACCTTGAGAGATGAGTCTTATTCCTCATGACAACGCCCATTGCAAGAGTTGGAACTTTAAAATAAATAAAACAAATTCTTTAAGAAAGGATATGAAACTAAGCCTTGCACTCAATGGTCCTTCTGAACATGCTACCACAGTCTGGAATAATATCCCAAACACAGGTTGGAGTGGTGGAAGCTCCCTGGATGTTTTGGGAACAGCTGCTTTTGTTGATGGTGATTCAGGCTGTTGTTCTCGAGGGTTTATATATTTATATATATATATATATTTATTTCAGCAACATGACTGTTTTTCCTCAGTCACGAAGTGAGCTGTGTGGGATGTTAAGCCCAGTCACTGCTGGTGGGAACAGCACAGTTTAACCGTGTTGTCACTGAGCCTGTGCTGCAAATTGCTTGAGTTTAAGGTGGTTCCAGTGCGTTGTGGTGTGGAGAAGGTTCCTGCTGCCCATACTCATGTTCTGGAGCAGGTGACATCCACTAAACTGACTCCTTCCTCTTTTACTACAGCTTATCTACTTGTTATTATTGGCATAGATAAATAAGTGTTAAAATATATATTAATCTCTCAGTTGCATCACAGTTTCAGATCTCTGCCCACGTGATGAGTGGCAACACTGGGCAACCTTTGTGCACCTTTCTAGTACCGTCAATTAGCCAGTTAAGCAAAGTTCTGGCAGGTGAATGTCATGTTCTGGAAATCGAGGACCCTTCTAGAACAAGTGTTTCCTGGAGGATGATGATTTTTCTCTCCTCTTCCAGCAGATAGATTTCGAATTGTCATTGGCTTGGTGTGTTCCTGAAATGTTCTTCTAGCAAATGTTTTTTTTTTGTTTGGTGTCTTGATTTCTGAGGATGACTTTTCTCTCCTCTTCCAACAGATAGATTTCGAATTGTCATCGGCTTGGTGTGTTCCTGAAATTTCTTCTACGGAATATTATTGTGGTTGGTGTTTTGATTCCTTCCCCCATAACTGATTGTCTCTTGGGGCCCATGTGTTGTCTGCAGGTCATCAAGGCCGGGGTGGAGACAACCTGCAAATGCCACGGCGTGTCCGGGTCCTGCACCGTCCGCACGTGCTGGAGGCAGCTCTCCCCCTTCCACGAGATCGGGAAGCAGCTGAAGCAGAAGTACGAGACGTCCCTCAAGGTGGGCAGCACCACCAACGAGGCCACGGGGGAAGGGGACATCTCCCCGCCCAAGAAGTCCGTCCCCGGGCACAGCGATCAAATCCCAAGGACTACAGACCTCGTGTACATCGACGACTCCCCGAGTTTCTGCATGATGAGCCGGTACTCGCCGGGCACCTCGGGGAGGAAGTGTTACAAGGACAAGAACTGCGACAGCATCTGCTGCGGGCGGGGGCACAACACGCAGAGCCGGGTGGTGACGCGGCCGTGCCAGTGCCAGGTGAGGTGGTGCTGCTACGTGGAGTGCAAGCAGTGCACCCAGAGAGAGGAGGTTTACACCTGCAAGGACTGATGGGGGGGCCCGGCCGTTGTCACCCTCCCGCTGCCCGGCGGGGAGCCCTCGGCGGCGGGCGAGCCGCGCACGGAGACAAACAGGGTTTGACGGACCCTCTGGGATCTGAACGCTGTGTTGAGACATGAGCACTTTGTAGGGTACAGGTGACCCAACTGTGTTGCTGTTTTGTTTTGGGTTATTTTTTTGTTGTTTTATTTTGTTTTTTGTTTTTTTTTGTTTTTTTGGGTTTTTTTGGTGTTGTTTTCCTGTAGACTGAATTCCGATGAGGTCCAACCATGTGGAAATAAGTGCCTGTCCCACTGGGGTTAGACACCAGTGGACCTTCACCTTAGTCGTCCACGCAGTTTTGACGGATCGTTTTTCCTTGGAACATCTTGGTTGTTTTCACCAATCCTCCATGAACTCCTGGGCTGACAGATTCTCTTTGGCACAAGTTATCCATACTACTTTATTCCTGGAGCTTCTCCAGCTGCTTGCAGAGCTGAGCAGGTACAAAAGAAAGATCTTTCCGGCACGAAAAGTGATCGTTCGTCTCTCCTAAAACTGGAGAGAGGGATGTTGGGCAATGATGGTTCCTGATGGTTCTTCCAGTGGAATTTCTGCACAGGGAGCAAACAAGGCTCTGACAAAGAGACCCACTGGGAGGGTCAGCTCTTTAGTGACAGCTCCACGTGCATCGTCACCAAGTACAGCCCCAAAAACTCGTGGGTCCACCACGCTGCAGACAAGAAATGTATCCAAGAAAGAGGTTGGGAAGACAAGTAGAAAACCAGCTATGCCTGTCCCCTCCAGTCCAACCACATATTCTTTATTTAAAATAATTCTTCCAAATGCAGGTTCTTTAGCACTATCTCTGTCTTAAATCTAATTATTATATATATTTTTTTTTTTTAAGAACCACTAGATTCTTTGGTCTCATTTTTGTGCATGATTGATTTTTTTTTTCCCCTCTCCTCTTCCCACCTCTTGCCGACGGAATATTCGCCCTGTGGTAATTCCGCTTCAGGAATCTGGATCTGGAACTTTATATTTAGTCTTACACCGGCCGAATTTTGGACGCGTGTTTTTGGAGGAGGACAAGAGAAATCCAAGTGCCTCTTGGAACCCAGGGCTGGCCTGCCTTGTACAGCAGCAGTTTGGGCCTGGATCAGACCTCTGGAGGAGTTGACTTTTCCTTTCCTAGGTCATCATTCCATTTTCTCCCAACCGTGGCAGTGGTACATGACACAAGCTGTATGGAAACCCTACGACCTTAAGATTATTTTTTTGGTTGGTTGGTTGGTTTTTTTGTTTTTTTTTTTTAACCACTAGCTCGAGAACTGTACTTTCAAAAAGGCAAACTCTTGGATTTGGAATAACCAATGGACACACAGTAAAGTGGCCAGAGAGGGCAGGAATTTGACTGCAGTGGTAGATCAATCCCAGTGCTGTGAAACAGATGACAACCTTCAGCTTTTCTTGTTTTTTCCTGGGAAGAGGAGACTCACAATCCAGGACTTGATGCAACAATATTCTTCACTCGTTATAAAAAACGGATTGGAAGCAGCCAGTGGATGCCTCAACGAAGCTTCCTAAGGAAACAATGGAGTGTGGAGGGCGTTTAATTTGATTTTTGGTGGCAATTTTTCATTGCCCAGTGGCGATTTCCACCAATCTTGTATTCAATCCTTTTCTCAAAAGAGGAATTTTTCCACCATTAGTAGAAATCAGCAAGGAAAATGAGAGCAATTTTCCAAGATGGACCATTATTTTTCAAAGCCTTTTTCTCCTTATTTTTTTGTTTAGTTTCGTTATTTTTCCCGCCACACACACAAAAACAGTCGCCACTAATTTAAACTGTTCCTGTGCATCTACTGGGAGGAGAAAAGATCTCTCTTGTTTTTTCTTGGTAACAAATAACCTGCAGTTCCAGCCTGGCTCGTTGGCATCAAATCATCTTGATTTGGGGGCACGGGGAGGGACGGGGTGTTCATGGCACCGTGCAAAGTGAAGCGAACTGGCTCTTTTTGGCTGTTTTCTTATTTGCTGTACAATTCTGGAGGTTTTGGGTAGCGCTGGAGGAGGAGGAGGAGGAATCCACGCACGGTGGAATTCCCGTCTTCCACCTCGCAGGAAGGTCTCCCAGTTTTTGGGAGGGGAGGGGGATGCAGTGCTTTGAAAGTCACCCACGAGCAGTTTTATCTAATGGTTTAAAAAATAAATGGACTAGAAACTTCTAATTCAGCGTGCACATGTGTATATGTATATATATATTTATATATACACACATGCCGACACATAAATATATATATATATATAAATATTGAACATTTATTTATTGTAAAGCCCTTCAGAAGGACCTTCTTATGGTTTCATTGTGGTATTATGTTAAATTCTCTTTCTCCCTCTGTCTCTCTCTCTGTCTCTCACACGTATGTGCAAACCCACTGTTACATTTTTATGTGTTTTTTAGGATAGCTCTTCCCCTCCTAAAGTTAAAGCTGGGCCCAAAACCTCCTCAAGACACGAGGAATTTTGGGGTCTGAATTCCTATTTCTGGCTCATTTCTTTTTATTAAAAAAAAAAAGAAAAAAGAAAAAAAGAGTCCTTAATTAAAGGATGGGCCGCAACTTATGTGCATTATTATTGTTATTATTAATTAATTATTATTATTATTATTATTTTTATTATTGTTATATTTAAACCCTGGGCCTCATTTTCCCTCTTTTCACTGGTGTCTCTGCCTCCATTGACCTTGGCTGGAGTAAATCCACGTTGCACTGGTGTGAGAGGAGAATGAGTCCCTAGGACAGGAGAGAGGGTGGTGGTGGCATAAATATCCTTGGAGAGAAAATGCTGGAGTGGGATGGGATAGGGAAGCTCGGTGTGTTTGTGTGGGGGAGAGAGAGAGAGAGAGAGCTGGGTGGGAAATGAGGCAAGGTTGTCAAAGCTTGACTAGAAGAAAGCAGCAAAGAGTGAATGAACTACTGAGTGAAAGAGCTCTTCTGTGTGTTAGAACTCAGCACTGAAGCCTGAATGCTTTCTGTAAGTATTTACAAAAAAAAAAAAAACAGGAAAAAAAAAAAAAACAAAAAAAAAAAAAAAAAAAAAAAATAATGCAAAACCACCACAAAAAAAAACCAACAAAATTGTATTTATGTTAATGTTGTTATATTGCCTGTTGTATATTGTAAATAGCGAGGTTTATTCTCCTGTGGTTTAAAAAAAAAAAAAAAAGAAAAAAATAGTTATAAATAACTAAACCAGTAGCGAGGCACATGTGTTAAATGTATAGGCAGTGTATAAAATATACTAACACTCTGAAATCAGGAGAACTTTGTCTTCTTGGCCTTTTAACCTAGGGTGGTAAAAAAACATATGTGGGTTATTATCTCTTCTCCCGCCCCCACCCCCAACCCTGCACCACGTTGGGTGTGTTTAGGGCAGGGGGGTGTTTAATTCCGGCGTTTTCCAATGTTTGCCTTATCCTCGAGGAAAGAATGGATTGAGGGGGGGGGGAGAAAAGCCTTTTTTTGGAAAAATCCCGTAGGGATGAGACAAGAGAGGATGTAAAACCACCTTGGAACCCTCCCGAGTGCTCGATGGGTTCGCTGGGGGTCATGGAGGTGTGTGGGAGTTGAATGAACTCAGTGACACAGAATCCTCACCAAACATTGTGGGGAGCATCCTGGAAAACCTTCTTTTTATTCCAGCTGGATTCAACTGGATTTTTCCAGAGAGGTGATTCCAGCCCACCCCCCCCCACCCCCCCCCAGGCAATTCATCGGAATTGCCCTTTTTTTTTTTTTTTTTTTTTTAAAACTACTAAGAGGGTGGATTTGGGTCCCTGGTGTTTTTTTCTTAGATATATAAAAAAAAAAAAAAAAAAAGAAAAAAAGTGCAAAGCAACTTTTCCCCCTTTTTCTTACCCCCCCAGAGAAACAGATTTTTGCTCAGATGTAACTGGAGAAGGAACAGGTGGGTGGAGGGGACATCTCTGACCCCCTTCCACCCCCTGTCCCCCCAAAAAGTGTTGGTTCTCCTCAGCTGATCCAGCAAGACTTGTGAGATCAGTTTTTGGGGGTGGTGGGGGGGGGTGCAACCATTATTTATATAACTTTTTTATTAATTTTTTTTAAAAGAGAATTTAGCTGACGGAAGAATATTTTTATTGAATAGTGCGTTTAGTTTAATGTCAGAAATATAAAAAAAAAAGAAATATATAATATTTTTGTAAACAAGGCAAACTGAAAACGTTTGTTGTTTTATATTAGAATTTTCTATTAAAAGAAATAAAAACCCACGGAAATAATTGTTGCACCCGTCATCTGTTTTTTTTTTTAACAAGCTTCTGTTCTGTGTGACTGACTCATATATGTGGAGACATGCAAAACAAGTCCTAAACATTACATTCTCGTTGTCTTCCAGTTACCAAAAACCTGGTGAAACAGGCAGGGTTTAGTCAAAGGGGCTCTTTTATTATTACTAATATTATTATTAATATTATTATTAATATCAACACTGAAAATAAGTAGTTTGTAATTCAAATATAAAAAAAATCTTCAAGTTTTCCCCTTTTTTATTTGAGCATCCTGGTTTTGAGATGGGTCTGGATGAAGAAAAGCCAAACCCTACTGACAATAACCAGGTATTTGCCATTGATCTCAGTTGGCCTGAGAAAAATGATCCTTAAAAAAGGAAAATTTGGGGGGAAAATAAATAATAAATAATAATCTGAGTTAAATGAAGAGGACCAAATTCCAGGCTTGATCCAACACGAGCAGTTTTAACCTGTTTGAATGGGACGGTGTAAAACTGGGGAGCTGGGAATGATCCCAGGAAGCCTTTGGAAGCAGGGAGTGAGTTATGGTACCCTCTTGTTTTCAAAGGAACTTTTGGGATTGCTGCTTTGGAGACCTGAGCAGGGGCAAAATAACATCTGAGGTTTTTTTTTTTCTGCTGGCAACCAGCTCATTCCCAGGTCTGGAATTCCTTCGTTAATCGTTTCTCAGCTGCCCTCGTTTAGCAAACGCGGCTTGGCCGTGGTGGGCTTGGATGAGACCCCGGATGGAGGGACAGATTTCTCAAGGCTGCTTTCATGGAGTAGATGCTGCTTAAGGTGATTTTCTGGTGGATTATGGTGCCTGTGAAAAATTCCTCAGTTGATGCTGCAGGAAAATTGGGTCTGTTCTGTTCCCGACGGAACAGGTGCAGTAAAGCTCCTCGTTCCTGGTTTATCCAGCTCCGGGGGCACATCTGCTGGCTTGGGCTTGGCTTCCATGCCCAGCTCATCCCAGCTTTCCCTTTCCAGGGTACTAACTAGGTGATGACTTCTGGAGAGCAGTGTTTTCCTGCAGGAGATGCAGGGCCTTTCTGGACCATACTGTTGGTATAACTTGAAGGAGGCTCAGTGTGGCACCGCAGAAATCCATGGAAATCATGGAATGCTTTGGCCTGGAAGGGATCTTAAAGATCATCAACCAGTTCCTGGTTGAATCTGGTCAACCCCCTGAAATCTGTTCATTACTAAAGCAGCCAAGCTTAGGGCCATGGGTATTATCACTGAATAGTTTTTATTTCTCCTTTTCGCTGAGTGACGTCGGATTTGACCAAATTATTTACAAGTTCCAGGAAACGGAATATTTTTAAATATTTCTGAACAGGATATTTCTTTGTGGGCAGGGAGGAAAAGCAGATGGATGTTGCAGCACTGGCATTGGGATGGGCTTCCTGTAACTCCATTTCTTCAGGTGTGGGTTCAGACACAGAAAATTTCGGCTGTCAGGGGAAATATCTGAATTCAGTGGTTTTTCTCAGTTGTTGCTGAATGTTTTCAGAAGTGGGAAAAATTAGCAGCATTAGCTAAGGTGACCCAAAAGGACAGGAGGTTCCTCCCTTGTCAAGTGCTTCCTTCATCACAGGATTGCTCAGGAATGTTGGGAAAGATGCTGCCGTTGCGTTCGCGATGGACCCAGAATCTTCTCTCTTTAAATAAGGAGTCCTCGCTTTGCCATCACTGTAGGTCCCTCTAGAAGGTCTTTTGACCCGTGTGGAGCTGCAGGTTTCTCCCTGCTGACAATAGAAGGGGATAAAGACACGGACACCCAGGTTAATAGAGGTGGGGGTGAATTCAGGATTAATCAAAATCTGTGGATAACCCCTCCAGCTCCCCTTGGACCCATTTGAAAGCAGCAACACCAAAAGTAGCACAGGAATTTCCCTTGTTCCACCTCAGTCTCCAAAGATGTCCTTTGAGACACGAATGTAAAGTCTAGGATTTGTTTTGCACACCTGGGATGGCATTTCCTTTTAAAGGGAGGTGGGAATACTAACATGAAGGATTAGTATTTTTCTCGTTTTTCTTTGTTTTGTTTTGTTTTTTTTTCCAATGTCTTATGGGAGCCTAAGTTATTTTTCTCTACCTCATATGTACAGCTTGTAGGTATAAATCTGATTCTGAGTGACTGTGGAGAATGTATTTAAGTTATTTAACATCTTTGTATAACATAAAAGAAAAAAAAAGCCAGAACAAATGAAACAATAAATGTATTTTAAATTATACTTGAAGTGTGCTCCTCTTTCTTCACGTCTCTTGGAGAAGGTCTGTGTGCAGTGGTTGTGGGAGACCCTGTGCCTCCTTCAGCCTTATTCCTGACTTTGAACTTGTCCTTGAAGCCTGATTTAAGCCTCCAAAGACCATAAAGCCTTGTAGGGTGGCAAGAGTGTTGTAGCAGTGCCATGAGCTGGAGAGCTGTCTCTACACCCATTTTACATGAGGAAAGAGTGACTTGTCCACAGAAAGGCTGAAACCCCCAGATTCCTGCTTTTTCCTCCCCTCAGACCTTCTGCTCTCCCTGTGAAACAGCTCAGGAAGTAGGATCTGATTCGGGATTGTTGGAGAGTGCTCTCATTTGGGCCAGCAGTGCGAAGTTAAACGAGCTCAGGAGGCTGATGGGCTCCACCAGCTTTCCATGGAATTGCATAATCATCATACTTCTCTGGAGGAGTCATGATACCTTGGCAGAGTGGCACTGTCAGGATGTGACTGCAAAGGGACTCTGATCAAATAACTGGCCGAAGCTTGGAACAGGTTGGATGTGGCCAAATTTAGTCTGGATCAATGACAACAATTAAAAAAATTGTCATTATCCCAGGCTGCACATTGTCTTTCTTGATCGAATGTCCTTTTATTCTTCGCAGTGGGCCCCTGGAGCTGTTCAGTACCTAAAAGTCATGGCAGCTGAGCTTTAAATAACCAGAGCCTGTTGTTGTTCATCTTGCAGCCTGCCAAGGACTCAAACAGGGCTCATTTGGGTTTGCAAAGCCCTGAGAAAACACATGGTGGCCCCTTGTGTGGGTGCATGGAATGAGGTGCTTCTTTTTCCCCCAGCTGTGGGATATTCATGGAATCACAGAATATGCTGAGTTGGAAGGGACCCACAAGGATCTTTGAGTCCAACCCCCAGCCCTGCACAGGCCCGTCCCCAACACTCACACCATGAGAGTTGTCCAAACCCTCCTGGAGCTCTAGCAGCCTTGGTCCTGTGCCCACTGCCCTGGGGAGCCTGGTCAGTGCCCAACCACCCTCTGAGGGAAGAGTCTTTTCCCTGGTATCCGACCTCACCCTGCCCTGACAGTTCCCAGGTGCTGCTTTTCCACGTGCGTGAGGAGAAAGTTCAGGAATCACCCAGCAGCCACCTGAGGTCCAGCTGCTCAAGATCCATCTCCAGGCATCCTTCTCGTCTCCCTTGGGGGTCAAATAATCATGTTAACAAAAAGAACCTTCATGGGGTGGGGTAAGGAACATCACATCACCAGCAGTGGCAGCTCAGCTGGCAGGAGGCAGCTGCCCACCCTGCAGTCACTTCAGGGCTCTCACACACATGTCCAGGGACTTCTTACCAACTGTTTGACACACTGCAGAGGCAACTGAGTGTGGTCCAAGTGATTCAAACAAGCAGAGAGACAACCCAGTTTGTGTGTCAGACTCACCTGGGCATGGGATGGAAACACTGAGCTTGGAAAGAGCTTTAGATCCAGCTGCCCTTTCAGTGCACCCCTGATAAACTGCTTCACAACCCAGGTTAGACCATTAAACGAGGGTTACTGCTCTCTTGGTGGTGTGCTGGGGGACATTCTAGTGGGAGGTGTCCCTGCCCACAGCAGGGGGGTTGGAATGGGATGATCTTTAAGGTCGCTTCCAACCCAAACCATTCTGTGATTCTATTCCTTTGAAAACTGGCTTGTGTCTCCAAAGTGTTTCCCCAAAGTCCTCTTGGTTGTCCAACTGTGTCCTTCCCATGCATTCAAACTCCTTGCATTTATTTACCTTCCATTGTCATATCCTGCTGTGGTGCAGCAATCACATCCAGGCTTTTAACCAACCTTTGAGGAGATGGTTCCTTTCCACAGAATCAGCGCTGTCCATCCTCAAAGAGAGGTGATGGATCTCTATCCAGGATCCTGCTGATGCTGGGATGGTATCACACTGTTTTACTCCTCACAGCTTCTTATTCACCCAAGGAAATGTTGCTAAATCAGTGCAAAGCTGCACAATAAATGCCCCTCCTGCTTTTGCTCTGCTTTGTCCCTTCTTCTGACGAGGAAAAATGAACCAGGCAAATGCTCTGGCTCATATTTGGTTTTCACAGACTCATGGAATGGTTTGGGTTGGAAGGGACCTTAAAGCTCATTCAGTTCCAACCCCCTGCCATGAGCAGGGACACCTCCCACTAGAGCAGGTTGCTCACCTTTAGAGCAAGAAGAGCAGATTGGAGACGATGGGATGGGAGGTGGATCTACCTCTGGTTTTAACTCCCACCAAACCCTTCAGTGCTACTCCCTGACTCCTTCAGCTTCCCAACTGACCTCTCATTACACTTCCTGGAATCGGGGAATGAGAAATCTCAGGCTCGAAACCTCCCAGCCAGCCCGGCCGGCCCCTTAAGGAGCTGCTAATGGGAGTCGTAAAGCCGCAGTAGCCGGGGATGGAGCAGCGTTTTGACAGCTGTTCCCGCAGAGGAAGTGGGTGAAACGGGAATGCATTGTAAGAAATTGGGATTAGAAACAGTGTCAAACGAGAGATTTCACCTCCAGAAAAATAAAGCGGGTTTCTCTCCCCCTTCTCTCCCGTTGCTTCCCTCGGTGTCGCTGCTTTGTGGTGTCATCCTGCAGCTGTGGGTGTGATGAGCCCTAAGTAAAATCCAGTAAAAAATAGAGGTGCCTTTAGTGTAGGAATAAATAAAGTCTGAGCCTCTTACAGGCTTCCAGATACACTCAGGGATGTATTTGGTGTGGAATTGTTATGGAATCCATCTAGGAAACGAATGGCTGAGAACGAGGAGGAAAAGAGAGAAAATAATGCTTGGGCAAATTTTGTACAGAACTTCCTCTTAAATATTCATGAAAGAGGAGAATCTGACTGTTAATGGAACAAAAATAATATTAATCACCAACAGATGAAATGGAGGAGTCAGGTCCCAGAATTATGGAATGGTTTGGGTTGGAAAGGACCTTAAAGGTCATCTCTTTCCACCTTCCACAGGACCAGGTTGCTCAGAGCTCTGTTCAGCCTGGCCTTGGACATTTGATATTGATTCATCATCATCATTAACACAAGATGTCTTGGTGCTTTTGAAATCTCTTTGTAGAGGTTCTAACTGAGTTATTTAAGAGACAGATGTGATTCCTACTCCTTTTTTCAGTCTAAATAGAATTACAGTCACAGGGCCAGAGAGGTGAAGGAGGGCTAAAAGTGAGATGAGACTTGCCCAGACTCAAACCTTCCTCTCTCTGAGAACTGCTCCTGGGACCAGTAAGTGCCCTCAGCATTATTTGAGGTGTGGGGGAGCTACAGGTGACCAGGAAAGGGACATTTCAGAATTCACCTCCTGCCCTTCTGCTGTGGGATGTAGATGGGATAGCAGCACGATTTCGGTGTTTCCCAGTGGATTTGCTTCCAGCTGGCTCTCCAGGCTCACACCAGAATCTTTCTCCTCCACTTCTGCCAACCACCAGCCCTGGCAGTGGGAATCAAAACTGGCTGGAGATGACACTAAATGTTTGAGTCCCTCGTGTGCTGTTGGCTCCAGCACTAGGGGGGGGGGACTGTAGCCAGGCTGATAAATGGTTTAACTGCTGTCAAATCCACATGGAGCACTTCCCTCCTTTGTGCCTGTTTGCCTTCCTTTATTTCTTGTGAGGAGTCCCTGGGGTGTGTACCCAGCTCAGAAGATCTACAAGGACATAGTGAGGAGGGGGTTTATTTGTAACTGAATTTTATTCCTGGATTACATTGGCCATTAACTTTGAATTTTCCCACTTTTTCTACCAGCTGACGTTTGGAAAAACCAGGGAAAAAACCATCCTAGCTTTTTTTTTTTGGACCCTTTAGGCAGCCCAGCTCCAAGCCCTGGGATACAGAGTTAGGGAGAGGAGTTGCTCCCAGCTACTTGGAAAAGAGGAGGAGCCATTTCGCTCTCTACATCCTCTCCCAGGTCATCCCTGCTCCTACTTCTCCTGCTTCCAAGAGTCCCACTGAGGGTGTAAGGAGCGAATTTGACTTTCTGGCCCCAGTTAATTAAACAGAGTTCTCATGCTGATGCCACCTGGCACAAACCAGCCCACACCCACCCTGTTAAACACCCTTGGCCTTCCAGAACAAGGTGGCTCTGTGCAAAATGTCCCCTGGGAATGGCCCTTGGCCCGTGTTAACATGCCCAAGGAATTGCTCGGGAGCTGTGCTTCCACCTGAGCCCAAAGCACACCAGGGATTTTCTAATATCCTGACAATATATTTGACCACGTTCCAGCGGCCAGGAATGTTCCTTGCCACTCTTTTTTTTTAAGTGTGCTAAAATGGAGGCAGAAACTCAAGTGCTCCACAAATAATCCTCGCGAGCCAAGCCTGAAGTTTTCGTTGGTTGGTCCTTTTGATTCTGCTGGTGGAGAAACCACATTTCAGGAAGGTTGACCTTCCTGGCTGGCCAGGATTAAAGCAAGGCCCAAGTCCAGCACATTTACCCCTGAAGTGGTTTCTTTAATGGTGAATAAATATAATTAGACCTTAAAAAACTCATCACTTTTTGGCTAAAACGCGGCCAGACCTTGAAAAAATCCTCTTGTCAAGCGAGAACCAAACTAGGAGTAATTAATTTGGGGGCTTATCAGTGTTTGTAGGTCCCTAAAATCCTCCCACTGCTTCATTCCACATGCTCAAGGACTGAACTGCTGTAATTCCTTTAATTACTTAACTGAGGTACCAATATAAGGAATTATATTTAATTACTTAACTGAGGTACCTGTATAAGGAATTATATTTAATTCTTTGAAGTACCTATATAAGGAACTATATCCAATTATTTAACTGGGGTACCTACATAAAGAATTATATTCAATTGTTTAACTGGGGTACCTATATAAGGAATTATATTTAATTACTTAACCGAGGTACCTATATAAGGAATTATATTTAATTACTTAACTGGGGTACTTATATAAGGAATTATATTTAATTCTTTGAAGTTCCTATGTAAGGAACTATATCCAATTATTTAACTGGGGTACTTTTATAAGGAATTGTATTTAATTACTTAACTGGAGTACCTATATAAGGAATTATATTTAATTACTTAACTGAGGTACCGATATAGGGAATTATATTTAATTACTTAACTGAGGTACCGATATAAGGAATTATATTTAATTACTTAACTGGGGTACCTATATAAGGAATGCAGGTGGAATAACCTCCCCCTGTGGTTAATGGGGAGATAATCAGTGATAATCAGAGGTAGGTGCTGCCTTTCCTACACCTCTTTATCCCTTGACTGTTCCTACCTTGTGTTGTCAATATGTGTCTGTGCTGGCACTCAGGTGTTTCTTCCTTGCCTGTGCTTTCCCTGGAATTGTCCAAAAAAAATGCGTGGATGTGGCACTTGGGAGATGGTTTAGTGGTGCTGGGTTAATGGTTGGACTTGATGATCCTACAGGTCTTTCGTAATCTTAATGATCCTCTGATTTCCACTCACATATCCTGTAAATTTAAAGGCTGGCAGCATTCACTGCAAGAATTCCAAACCCAGGGACTGATAGGAAACCTTCAGGAGTCAACAGGCAGACCCTGATGGGCTCAGATCCCACCTAATTTTCGGGTAGCAATTATAAATATTAGAATTCAAGTCCACAGCCTGTTTTCCAGCCCGTTTTCCACCTCTCCTTCCATGATGAACTACCCAGAATGGCATTTCTGTCCTGGCTGCTCTTTCATCTCTGGCCTTCTCAGCTTCCCCGGGCAGTGTTCATTTTCAAAGTGCTAATTACGAGGGCACTCATCATAAATTATCACTCATTTCTCCCTCTCACTTGCAGGGGAGGAATTCCTTGAGGGATTAGGCCAGGTTGGACAGGGCTTGGAGCAACCTGGGCTAGTGGAAGGTGTTCGGAACAAGATTGTCTTTAAGGTCCCTTCCAACCCAAACCATTCTGGGATTTAATGATTCTACTCCTTAAAGGCTCCCTGTGAGTGATATCCCGGGAGAACTGGGGGAGGGCTGAGGGAATGAAGTGAAAATGAAGGTGGTTTGGCACTGGATGAACCTTCAGCCCTAAGGAATCCCCCAAAATCCCCTGGGAAATCCTACCAGTTAACCCTGCTCGATGGCTCAGACAGAAGGCTGAAATCCCACTGCTTTTTGGAAGAATTAAAGATGAAAAAACGGGGTTAATTACTTCTAATAAGGTAACACTTGAAGTATTTGACACAGCTTAAAAAAAAAAAAAGGCATAAAAAAGACATTTGAGGCACCAGTGAGTGTCCTTTGCCTGATTTGGTGTCTTGGGGAAACCTCCCAGCCATCGAGGCTGCTCTGCTGTCGTGTTTTCCACGAGGTTCCTCTCTCTTGTTCTTCTGTTTGTTGTCTCCCTAGGCAAGGAAAATCCAACAAAAGCCCAGGTTTCCCTTCCTCGGGTGGGAATGACCTCCTTTGTGCCTGTTTGCCTTCCTTTATTCCCTGTGAGGAGTCCCTGGGGTGTGTACCCAGCTCAGAAGCTCTACAAGGACATAGTGAGGAGGGGGTTTATTTACAACTGGGTTTTATTCCTGGATTGCATTGGCCATTAACTTTGAATTTTCCTTCTTTTTCTACCAGCTGACGTTTGGAAAAACCAGGGAAAAAGCCATCCTTGGTTTTTTTTGGATCCTTTAGGCAGCCCAGCTCCAAGCCCTGGGCTGATGACGGTCTTGCCCAAACCTTGCTGGGTTGAGTTTTCCATGATTCCCTCTCCCTGCTGGGCTGGTCCATCCCAGCTCTGATGGCACTGAAATGTTATTAATCATCTGCCACCACGAGAAATTACTTTACAGGCAGTCAAATCATTTGTTTCCTGATTTCCAGGTCCCAGAGGAAGGAATTCCAAGTCGCATTTCGAGGTGGTGGGAATCATCAATCCCTCAATCCTACGTGCTCCAGTGGGTGTCTCCTGCTGTTGATTCCCTCAGGGATAGTTTGTGGAGCCTCTGAGTGATTTTAAATACTGAATAAGCAAAACAAAAGATGCCAAATGCCTGGTTTGTGTCCACCTGGTTGGTTCCACGCAGGGAAGTTGAGGGTTTTTTTTGTGGCAGTAAATGGAATTTTGATTTAACGGTGCTGCAGTGGGAAGGTTTTGCTGGTTCCACTTTCGGTCATGAGAGTGCAAAGTAAGGAGGGAAAGGCACACGTGAATTTTTCTGAAGCTTCAGCAAGGCTTGGTGACAGAAAAGGAGCTGGAATGGGATATTCCAACAGAATAACCAGGACATTGGTGACAAGTGACTGCAGGGGATTGGAGGATGTTTTGGGTTGTTTCTTTTTTATCTGTGCAAAAAGCGATTTTTTTTGTTGGTAATGTGAGGAAAAAAAAAGTCAGAAAATGTAAGAATGTCTGAATTCAGAATTCTGCCTGATTCACCAGCTGTGATTGCCTCGTGAAAATCCAAATTCAGTTATTTCTATTCCCACTTTTCCCTATGGGAGTGGCCTCCTGGTCGCACCAGACTGTCCTAAAGCACACATGTCCCATCCCTGGGGGTTGTGGGGAATGAACTGGAGGGAGCTTGGGCTGTGTCAGAGCAGTGACAGGACACATTTGAGCTGTGACCCTCATTAAAAAAATAAATAAATAATATTTTCATTGCATGGAAGTCTGAAGGAAAGGATGGCAGGGAGGAAATTTGCCAAAATGAGCAATATTTTAATGAAAATCAGAGCGTATTTTATTAAAAAGAAAAGAACTGAGTTGAAAGCCAAGTTCTCCACTGCAAATATTTATGGGAATTTTTGGTCACCTGCACATAAAAGGGCCCTCAGGGAAGATCATCACTGTTATACTGAAGCTTCCTGATTCCATTTCTTTCCTGTTTCCAGAATCAACCCAAACCACCTCAGTTTTCCCTCTCATTCCCCTGAAATCATTTGGCACCTGGGATGAGCTGCAGCACCTTCTTTCTCTCTTCTTTCTCTCTTCTTTCTCTCTTCTTTCTCTCTTCTTTCTCTCTTCT
>NW_020884937.1:3255674-3289014 GCF_003945725.1 Corapipo altera
TCTTTCTCTCTTCTTTCTCTCTTCTTTCTCTCTTCTTTCTCTCTTCTTTCTCTCCTTCTCTCTCTCTCCTTTTCCCTTTCTCTTTTTTCTTCTCTTTTTCCTTTGCTTCTCTCTGTAGGTACCAGCACAAACCAGCCAATGATGTTTCTGTTGCTGTTCTGATTGTTGGATCTGGGGAAATCTGTGTTAAGGCCTGGCCTGAGCTGTGTTTTGGACCAGGAGCTGAAACAATTCTGGAGATATTTTAGTCAGGATTTCTTGTCTGACTCATCCAATGCTTTGCAGGGTCCTGTACTTCTCCAGTGCTATCTCAGGAAGTTTCTATCTGCATCTTATCTTTTCACAACTCCTTATCACTGTGGTTGTGTCAAATGTACTGATGGACTGAAGGTCCCTTCACCTGCATGAGCTGGTGGTTCAACCTCCCCTCCTTCAGCTGAGGAGCAAAGCAGGGCAGGGGAAACACTTCAGCTCATCCCAAAGGACATGAGATGTCCATGTCTGGGCAACCAGGCCCAGCCTTGGACCTCCCAAGTGCAGTCTAAAGATCCCACTGCTCTGACTGCACCCAGAGAAGGCTCTTGATGGTCTTTTGGGATCTTTGATGGTCAAGAGGGATTCAGCTCCAATGAAAATTCTGGAAAGAGCTGCCAGCTACGCCTGGCTGCCAGTCCATGGCTGCCTTTACTTTCTTCCTGAGCTGTGATTTCCTCACTCCACTCACTCAGGGGGCTGAATTTCCTTACCAGGGAAGTAAAGGGCTGTTCCCCACCTCATGAGAGGAGTCCAGCCAAAGCTACACAGAATGGGGGACGCTGGTGCAAAGTGGCAGCAGCAGCACCTCAATCCCTGTCCCCTTGGAGCCCATCCCAGTGACCACGGCAATGACCCAAATGTCCTTTTTGCCACCAGGTGGAGCCGGGAGAGAACTCCTTGGAAAGGGCCAGCTGAGAGCACCCCGGGAATGCCCAGCCCCTGGTGGATAACCAAAAAGAGGAACTTTTATTTAGTCATTTAGTTGTTTCCCTCCCTCCTCCCAGCCTAGGAAATTCATGTCCTGCTGAGAAATTTCTTCCCCAAAAAAAAAATCAAAGGAGGGGAAATTGCAAATCATTTAGTCCGCGATGAGCGAACTCCTGCTCCGTGGCTGGCTGTAACTCTGGTGACATTTGAGATCCCTTCCAACCCAAACCATCCCGGGATTCTGAGATTCCATGGCTGACTGTTGGCTGGGAGGAGCAGCTGATGCAACACTCATTGTTTACCTCGGAGAAGACAAGTGATGGGATGAGAAGGAACCTCCCCCCCACCAGCTCAAACCACCCTCACTGGGGAGCTGCCCCTGGACAGAGCAGAGAAATGTTTGCTCCCAGGGCGTTCATGGAATCATGGAATGGTTTGGGTTGGAAGCCACCTTCCAACTCATTCCAACCCCCTGCTGTGGGCAGGGACACCTCCCACTAGCCCAGGTTGCTCCAACCTGGCCTTGGACACTTCCAGGGATGGGGCAGCTGCCTCTTTTCCACCTCACCACCCTCACAGGCAAGAATTTCCCTCTCAGTTTTCTTCCCACCCCACCGGTGTGTTTGCAGCCTCCCTTTTTTCGCTTCGCCCAGCTGGGCCATTCCTTCCTCCAGCTGCTTTATGTCTTTTCCATGCGCTGGAAATCCTTCCCAGGGCTGCTGGAAAGGCTTTGCAAGCTCTCATGGAGGTACCATAGGTAATAAAATACATGTTACTGGATGCTGTGCAAACAAGTGAGGTCACTGTGTTTAGTAAATCTGTTTTTCCCCCGGCTGAGGATAAAACCTTGTTCTCTCAGAATGTTGGAAAGTCTTAACACCTTCCTTTTTTCCCCTCTCCTTTTTCTTCTTGTGCTCGTTTTTAATTCCCTCTGCTGGTTCCCCTTGTGAGTATCCCACCTCTTTATCCAATGCCATTATTGTTTTTATGTAAGATCTTTGGTTTTTAGGTAAGATATTGGTTTTTTGGCCAAGATTTGCCTTTGGTGAGCAGTCTCCCAGCCCACAATGCTGCCTTTTTCTCAGCAGAGAAGCTGAGGATCACTAATAGCAGCTTTATTTTCCTTGGCACTTTGCAGAGCTGGAGCCACCCAGCCTTTCCTTGCCTTCTTAATCAATACTAAATGTCTGACAGGGCAGGCAGCTTCCCTCTGCAAATAATTATTAATCAATGTCGAGGGGTTTGAGTGGTGAAGGGATAATAAAAATAAGCTTTTAGGATGGGAGGGAATGGGAAGGTGACGCCTGAATTGGGTTTTGGCAGAGGGGGCCTGTGTTTATGTCAGTTGTTCTTATTTAGAGTCGATCTAAGAAAGAAATTTTATATAAAAAGGGAGGTAACACTGGCACAGGTTTGTCAGAGAAGCTGTGGATGCCCCAGCCCTGGAAACATTCAAGGTCTGGTTGGATGGAGCTCTGAGCAACCTGTTGAAGATGTCCCTGCTTCTTGCAGATGACCTTGAAAAGGTCCCTTCCAGCTTGAAACCATTCTATGGTTTAAGAATCCACATCAAGCCCAGACTTAAAATTTAAATTCTGGAGTAGCTCAAGTTGTATATTGACTATTTTATTTAATTTAATTTAAGGAAGATTTAAGTTCTTAACTGAATAAATATATTTAGAAAACAAAGAGTCCAAGAACTAAAATCCTGAGAAAATAAAGAGTTGGCTCTACATAACCACTGTTTGAAGTCCTGTACTGCTGCTGAATGCATTGATTAAAGTATTTCAATTCCTTCAATTTAAATATAATAATTTCCTTGGAAGTACATCTTTCTGGGAAAGAAATAGTTGGGCAGTTTAAATTCTTGGAGAGCAGGAACAACCCCCACTCTTTCTGACCTTCGTATTGCAAAGCAAGTGGGCAGTTTTCTGAAGGAATGTTTTCCTGTTGGAAAAAGGCAATTTGATAAAACTGATATGGTTTTATCAAATGGTAATTCTGATGAACTTCCATTAACAAGAAAAGCTTTTGTTTTCAGATTCAGAGAGTGTTTCTATTCCTATTTTTTTTCCCTTTTATGCTGCAGCATCTTGGTTACAGATACCATAAATACAGAATAAATATTTCCTATTAAAAATGCAGAAACAACAAACCTCAAATCCCGTCCAAAAAAATTGCCTTTATTGCCACGGACGTTTTAATCAACTGCAAGGATCCTTTTCTCTGTTTTGTAGGAAATTTTGAAAATGTTTGGCTTTCCTTCGGATCCAGACTGGAAAGATATTTGTGAAAGCCTGGGATTTACCACGGAATGGACAATTTGGTCCCTCCCCAGCTCCGGTGCTTGCAGGTAACGGGCACTTCCCGCTGCTTTTTAAGAAGGATCCGGGAACAGATTGTGGAACAGACTTTCCAGGAACGTGGTGGAACCCCCTGTTGCCCGAGGAATGCTCGAGCTGATTTGACAAAGCCCTGGAGAACATGTTCTTGAGGGCAATTTGGGATTGGCAGGCAAGTGGCCGGGTTGACTTAAGACATTCTTTCTGCTGCCCTGAAGGGAGGACAAAATGTTTATTTTGGTTTCAGGGTTTAATAGGTTTGGAGATATTTCAAGCTACTGGAGGCTTCAAAATTATTCAGCCCAGAGAGTTCTCCGTAGTTTTTTTATTTATTTTTTTTTTTCCAGGATTAAGGAGTAACAAAACCACATTATCGACACGAAACCTTTCTCGTGGCAGTGTTTGGGTCAGAAAGCCCCTTTTCCACCTGAGGAATGGGATTTTAGAAGGGAATGTTTTCTCCCCTCTGCCACTGAACCTCCTGCGATCTTTGGCCGATTCGACACGGGAGAAGTTGCACAAGGGAGAAATAAAATTCCTCAGGTGAGTATTAATCCCTCAAATGAGTATTAAGTCCTCAAGTGAATATTAACACCAATAAAATAGCTGTTTTCTGCAGTAGGGATGATGTCTCATGGCTTCCTCCTCTTCCTTTCCGTTGGCTGTTGACGTTTCCGCGGGGCTTCGTGGGGAACTTTGTTTTCTCCAGGACGTGGAGACTTTTCCTGCCTTTCAGTTTTCCAGCTGCACGTCAGGGAGCCAAAACCCCTTGGAAACATCGACTCAGAGGGGAAACAGGTGATGTGAACTCTCTGTGAGTGAGGCCGGAGCTGGAGGGTGGCTGCAGGAATACGGCATTGCAAGGGTTTTACATGGAAACGCCGACCTGCTGGAGCACGGAATGACCCTGCTGGTCTTTTTTTTCCCTTTTCCCCTCCTTTTTTTCCCTTTTTATTCCTTTTCCTTTTCTCCTGCCTCTTTGAATTGTGTGTGTCCTTTTCACTGTGTGTGTTTTGGATGAGGAGGAACCTCCCGCTCTCTCGTGTGACGGGATTCGAGGATGGGCCCACCAGGAGCAGATAAAAAACCTCGGGAAACTTCCCAGTTCCAAGCATTGAGTCACCAGAAGAGCTGATTTGAAAGGACAGCTGTACTAACATTGACTAAGATGCCTATTAAAAATATTGGCAAGTCAAGGGAAGGGATCACTCGGTATTTGATCATCCATTTTGGAAATTAGCAAAAACAATCCACAGAGATTCTGAATAATATTTTCATGTGGAGATAAGGAACTTTTCCTTCGTGGGTGTTTTTTAGCCTTTTTTACGATTTCCTCCCGATTTCACTCAGGAAATGGTAGAAACACAAAATACTCCTACTCTGGTGGGGCTGATGTTTGAAACAAAAACAGAAGCCTGGGGTGCATTTCGTGAACCTAATTATGATTTTCCCCCATGATCCATTATTCCCTTTATTAGCCTGTGACAAACTGCCTGAGGTTTCTGGGAAACGAGGAATTAACTGCGTGTCCTCCAGGGCTCAGTTTGTGTGTGGGTTTGTGCCTGGGTAAGGCATGAAGCTCTGGGGGCAGCTGAAGCCTTTTTGGGAAAGTCCTCAGGCAAGAAGACCTCTTTTCCATGGGATCAGATGGATATTGCAAGATCTCCAAAAAACCTGATGTTCAGGTGGTGATATTGGGATATGTTGCATCTTCTAAAAACCTCATATTCAGTTGTGGTGTTGGGATGTGCTCCATCTCCTAAAAAACCATTTTCAGGTGTGGTTTTGGGATGTGCTCCATCCAAAAAACCCCATATTCAGGTGTGATTTTTGGGATATGCTCCATCTCCTAAAATCCTATATTCAGTTGTGATTTTTGGGATATACTCCATATCTCCTAAAACCCCTATGTTCAGGTGTGATTTTTTGGATATACTCCATCTCCTAAAAACCCCATGTTCAGCTATGATTTTGGGATATGCTCCATCTGCTAAAAACCCATGTTCAGGTGTGGTTTTGGGATATGCTCCATCCAAAAAGCCCCATATTCAGTTGTGATTTTTGGGATATGCTCCGTCTCCTAAAAGCCCATATTCAGATATGATTTTTGGAATATGCTCCATCTCCAAAAAGCCCCATGGTCAGCTATGATTTTGGGATATGCTTCATCCAATAATTGCCATGTTCAGGTGTGATTTTTGGGATGTACTCCATCTCCTAAAAGACTCATGTTCAGCTATGATTTTGAGATATGCTCCATCCAAAAAGCCCCATATTCAGTTGTAATTTTTGGGATATGCCCCATGTCCAAAAAGCCCCATGTTCAGGTATGATTTTTGGGATATGCTCCATCTCCAAAAAGCCCCATGATCACGTGTGATTTTTAGGTTATGCTCCATCTCCTAAAAACCCCATATTCAGTTGCAATGTTGGGATGTGCTCCATCTCCTAAACCCCCATTTTCAGGTGTGGTGTTGGGATATGCTGCATCTCCTAAAAACCCCATATTCAGATGTGATTTTTGGGATATGCTGCATCTCCTAAAAACCCATATTCAGCTATGATTTTGGGACATACTCCATCTCCAAAAACCCCCATATTCAGGTATGATTTTTGGAATATGCTCCATATCTAAAAAGTCCCATGTTCAACTATGATTTTAGGATATGCTCCATCCAAAAAGCCCCGTGTTCAGGTGTGATTTTTTGGGATATGCTCCATCTCCAAAAAGCCCCATATTCAGTTGTCATTTTTGGGATATGTTCCATCTCCAAAAAGCCCATGTTCAGGTGTGGGTTTGGGATATGCTCTGTCCAAAAATTGCCATATTCAGTTGTGATTTTTGGGATATGCTCCATATCTAAAAAGCCCCATATTCAGGTGTCGTTTTGGGATATGCTCCATCTCCAAAAAAACCATGTTCAGATGTGATTTCTGGGATATGCTCCATCCAAAAAGCCCCATGTTCAGGTGTGGTTTTGAGACCACCTCACAAGGTTTGTGCCTGTACCTGACAATCCTAAACCTGCATGGATTTTATCCCTCAGGAACATCTTGCTAAGCTCAGGAAGGTGTCCATTCATCCAGAGCATCGTTGTATCAAAGTTGAGGTGCAGTGTTGAACCTCAAACCCTTGAAAACAGGAGGAACTGGTTATTTTCTTCTGATCATTCCAGATTGGGATGATCCTGGTCCTTTCCATGCCCAAAGAGAGCTAAAAATGCAGGGCAGAGGATTAGGATGACTTTGGTGAGGAAGGACCAAATTCCTGGGGTCAAGGTGAGCTTCAGGGAGGGATTTTCCTTGAGTTTCCTTCCAGAGAATCCCAATCTTTCTACTTTCCCCCTTCTCCCTTTATCCCTTGCCAGAATGGGAAATAACAGTGAAGGAGCTTTGCTGTTTTTCTGCTCCCACCAGGGATTCTGGGGAATATCAGGACTGGATTCAGTGTGAAGACCTCTCGGGACCTCTGGAATCACAGAATATCCTGAATGGGAAGGGACCCACACAGATCATCCAAGCCCAGCTCCTGCAGATGTAGCATTTCTCTACTGGCCCACATCTCCTCACCCATCTCTATCTGGGGTTTGTTGGACATCAGGGTCCCTTTTGCCATTTGATTCAACACAAATGATCATTTTGATGAGAACAAAGTAACTTTTCAAGTGGAAATCACCTTTAACTGAAGAGATAAAAAGTGTATTTCCTGTTTTCTTGGCAGAGGAGGGAGGGGCACAATGTCTTTGCTTGTGTAAAGATCTGGTGCAAACGAGCTGAAGCTGAACTTGATGATCTCAAAGATCTTTCCCAACCTAAAGGATTCTTTGATTTTCTGATCAAAACCTGTTTGTGCAAAGGAAAGCAAAGTATAAATAATATGAGTAAGAAACTGGTTTTTTTCCTTCCCCAAATGCCATAAATAGTTGCTTTTTTAAAGAGTTTTCACTTATTTTTCTTACATCAAGACAAAACTGGGCTCCCTAAGCACTTGTCACAAAATAACAGAGACAGGGAGGCCCCCCGTGGCAGAACAACCAAAGAACTGACCAAGAGTGACCCAGGTTGTCCTGAAATCTGAATTTAGGCATCCCATGGACGAGGGAAGGTGCAGCCCCACCCAGGGTAGGTGCTGGAGGGAGGGTGAGGGGTTGATGCCGTGACAGATAAACCTTTGCTTCATTTTTCTTTAGTATTTGTGTGTAAATTCCGTGGTGGTCCTGGTGGTGTCCTCCCTGTTCCAGAGGAAAGGATGGAGGGACAGGAGGGATCTGCATCCATTCCTTGTGCTGATGCTTAAGGAAAGTCATTCTCTCACCAGAGATGATTTGCACTGCCAGGCTTTCCAAGCCTCCCTCCGTTAATCCACATGTCGCAAAAACTGGGGATCTTCTGCCTTTCCAGCCTTTGAGGAAAATAGGAAGAACAACTGGGGAAGGAAACCATGGAAAGAGAACCAGAACCTCCCTCTTCCCCCAGGTGCCCTTACCAAAGTCCTCCTCCCCCTCGCCACCCTGGTACCAGATATTGAGATTTGTGCTGCTCTCTGAGGAAAATCCCTTTTCCCAAAGTGCTTCCTGTTGCCAACCTGCCAGCAGAGGTTCTGAGATCCCATCCCCAAAGCCTGTGGCACCCTGACCTGTTCCTAGGGAACCCACTGAAAGCCTGTTCCCTCCCCAGCCAGAGCCCACCCAGTGAGAAGCAGGCTGGTGGCTTGACAAAACTCGGATTATTCTGTCCAGAAAACTCCACTTTTAATGGATTAAACATCTCTGCCTTTTGTGGTCGCCCTCTCAAGAAAGGAAATCACTGCAAGAAGAAAATGTTGAGCTGGGGTGTACTTTCCTCTTTTGATTCAGAGTCATTTTTCTTCCCTCCCTGCCTTCCTCCTCTCCTGCTTCCCTGCAAACAGAGAAGTAAATTTTGTCTCCCTGATATTTCTTTGGCTGAACATGATTCGCCTCCACCGGTGCTTTAAATCAAGGTAATCAAAATAATCGTGTTCTTTTAATCCATCCACTGGACCCAACCCTGTGTACTCCACATATACATTTTTTTTTTAATTTTTTTTTTTTTCCTAAGGTTTGGCTCTGACATCACTGAAACGCTGCAGCAAAATCTCAGGAATAAACCAGCATTGTTAGTTCCTCCTTTCATCCCAAGCCAAACACCCGCAGCTCTCCACAGGCCTCAAAGAAGACCTAGAAATGCCCAAGCAGGATTCCTTCTCCAGGGCTGTGCTGCTGCAAGAAGTGGATTCCTTAAGGAGGAAAAGCTGGAGTCATGGATTCCGGGAGAATTGTAAGGAGGGGGGGAAAAAATCATGACAAAAATCAAAGAGGAGGGTGATATCAAGCAGGAGAGCTCTGTCAAGGTCAAAAACCATCACAATTTGCTCCAGCTGAAGATTTGACACAGGTTCTTCCACCTGAGTCTCCCAGCTGCAGTGCAAGGATGTGGAATCAGGGCTGGTTTTCCTCTAAACACGAGCTCCCGAGTTCTCCTGATCCACCCCAAGGGCTGCTCAGCAGAAAGCTCTGAGCTTCCTCTCCCCTCTTCCAGCCCATCCAGGCTGCTCTGATGGGCCTCTTCCACAGCTGGGAATGGTGGTGGTGGAATGGATTTACCTCTTGAGGCACTGAGATGCTCATAAGGATTATGGAAACTCCACCAGCAAGTTGGGCAATATCAGATATCCAAGTCTTCAGTCTTTGTTTGGGATCTAAATCTCCTATTTGCTGTCTGAGGAGCTTTCTCCTCTTGCTTCCAGGGCTAAACCTACTGGAAAACAGGATTTTTCAGCTCAGATGAAACATTTAATACAAACTTTGTTGTTTAAAGGACCGAGCTGGTATCTCTGAATGGTTCCAGACTAGACTGGAAGAGGAGGACTGGCTGGAGTGCAAGATTCTGCTCCACATTCCACTCCCACTTGTGGTATTCCCTAGTTTTGGTGCTTCTTTTGTAGAAAAGAAAAGACCTGCTGCCCTCCATAAAACCACTACAGGTGGTTAGCACTGTTAAAAATAGAGGCTTTGGGGCCTAAATCTTGATTTGCAGAAAATTAGGGAGAAAGATGCATCTAAAGCCACATCCAGCTCCTGAAAATACCACGTGTGTTCTTCCCGAGTGCTCTGAGAACAAGAGCTCTTGGAAATCAGCCCGAGCAGTTAAATTTTGCCCCCAGTCTCTGTACACTCGATATCAGGGAGACTGCAGCAATTCCTCACTGGAAATCTTGGCTCTGGGAAATTACTAGAAGTTCCTGGGAAGTTCCCAGCTCGAAGTTTCAAGGAATCTCGCCGGGAAGTTATGAGTAACAGGAAAACAACGAAGGCCCGGGGTTGGCTTTCCAGCTAACCATTTATTTTCCCAGAGAAGTCCCCTTATTAATTTTTATGGTGCATAAATACCAGAAAACCCGACACCGTTAATTAGTGACTGGTTTTGGTCTTCGTGCTCAACTCAGTTCATTCCAAGCCAAACTGGGATTCTTTTCTTTTTTTTTTTTTTTTTTTTAATTTTTTTGTAAGTTTTAGAGAAAAGTACGTGTGTGGGTAGATGGAGTTTGGTGTTTGTGAGCAAGTCTGATCCTAATTTAAATTAGTGCAATTTTCTTTTCTGTTCCAATCATTGAGACTCTCTCTTCCAAGACATTTTTCTTCCCATCTACCCCATGTGTCCTGGGTTTATGGATAGACACAGGATCCTGAAGGGTGAATTCCATTTGGTTTAGATCTTGACCCAAAATCTATTGGCTCTTGCACAGGTATCCATGGGCATCTTTAAGGTGGTAAGAGAGCCCTTTTGGGAAGTGTCTTGCTGAGGTGGTCCCAGTGCTGGATGTGGATTCCACCTCTACTCCAAAAGCAGGAGGAGAAAGGCAGGAGACAAAAGCTCCACAGCAGATCCCTGCCTGTGTCTGCACAGGGGGGCTCCAGCAGCAAGAGGCATTTTGATTCCCAGAGTGGCATCAACATGTTCCTCCTCTGATACAGAGGTCCCTGGACTTGACCTTCACCCCTCATGTCCATCCAGAGGAGGATTTAGATGGGCCCTGAATTGTAATCCAGGGAGATTCTCTCGGCCCGGATCACCTGGAGTTTGGAGAAGACACCCCAGACATCCCTGACTGTCAGGGACCAAGCTGCAGTTCCTCTCTTTGCTGGCAGTTGCTGACAGGTTTCTTCCTTGTGTGGAGTTTGTTTTAAGGCTTATATGGTGGGACCATCATTTAAAAAAACCCAAAAAAACCCAACAGATAATCACACCAAGAATCTGATCTATGGAATTCTCAAACCTGAGAGGATTTGAGTGTGATGAGTTATTAGCTACTGGGACTGGTAAAGGATGATGTTTCTCTGTGTCTGCATGTGCCAGTAAATCACTGAGAGGTCTAACTTTAAATCTATTTGCATTTTGGAAACATTCCTTAGGTACTGTGTTAACCCTTTTGTTGTCAGGCTGGATTTCAGCGCCAGTTCCAGCAGGACTTCCAGAGGTCCACAAGAAGTGAAGGAATCAGGAGGCACTGATTCCTCAGCACCTAATTCACTTACATCCCAAGAAAACCTGTCAAATCTAAATATCTAAGCCCAGTTTGGTTGGAAAACTTTAGAGATTGGACCTGCTGGCAGGATCACACACTGGTGGTGTGTCTGTCCATCACACCCTCACCCAATCCAACACCATCCTCCTGTGGAGACCAAGCCTTGGCTTTGTGTCAAGGTCTTCTTGCACATCCAACACTTCTGTTCCAACTCCCACCAAGTCAGGGCAAGAAATCCACCTTACAAGGTGTTTTTCTGTATCCTCCACTGTCACATTTGATGAAAGATTAGATTGGTTACACCTCCTGCTGGGTTTAGGTGTAAAATTCTTTCAAATCTCTCCATCTGGAACGGATTTTCTTGGTTTGTGGGAAGGGTATTGATGGTGTGTGAGTAGCTCCAGCTGAGAGGAGAGCCTGTTCTATTTGTCACTGCTCACAAGGTGACTGATGGCTGACAACAACCAGTTTGCAAATTTACCTCTCAAATCATTAATTCCTCCTTTTTTTTTTTTTATCACAGGAATGGTAGAACCTCAGTACCTCTGTTAGCTGGAGGACTGTGTGTGTGCTTGTTTGAAGAAGTGGGTGGAGGCTGAAGTTTGCCAGGGTTTCTTCTCCCACAAAAGGAGGAGGTGGGAAGGAGACAAACCAACACATTTTCTGCTTCACTGTGACGTGTTTTCTCTCACTGCCAGATCTCAATGTCCCCCCTCACTCCCAGCTGTTGTGCAGTAAAGCCACCAGGAAATATCAATCAACCCATCCAGGTAGGTTTGGTGACTTGGTTATTTCTCACCACCCTCTGCTTAATGAAGCAGTTATTAAACAGAGGAGCTAATTCCAGAAGCCAACAGAAAACAGAGTGAGGAGCTCAGCAGACTGAAAGCATTTTGCCTCCAGGCGCTGCCAACCCTCCTGAACGAGAAGACAAAGCGAAAATTGGAGATCTGTGTGCTCAGACCGCAGGGCTGGGAAGACGGAGTTGTCTGAGTGTACGTTGGTGAGAAATGGTGTGAAAATTACATGTCTCCCAGAGTCCAGCACAGCTGGGGAGCACCCAGGGGCATGCACTGCCCTGGCTTTCTGCTATTCTTGGCTCCCTTTGTCCCTCTGAAGTGGCAGATGACCTCTTGAGAGGCTCCATACATGACATGATCCGTGTGCTCCGCCAGAACTCCGTGCAGGATTAACGCGCCGTTCACTCGGGGGAAAACCTCGGGGTCTTGGGGAGGTGTCATCCGAGGGAATTCACCCCCTGAGTGGAGCACTCAGGAATTTTGGAGCCTTGGGAACAGCCTGTGTGTGTTCAGCTTGACCTTGGGCCGTACTGTGATATTATCCATAGCAGGTTGTGCAGGGAATGCTGGAGGCATTTGGTGGGGTGGGATAAGAGGAGTGAATGTTCTCCCTGGGGCTCTCTTTGCTTTACTGCTCTCCACCAGTGATCCACCAGTGTATGGGCACAGAGATCCCCTCAAGAGGCTGCTTTATAGCCCAGTGACTTCACTGAACTCAATTTTTTACTGTTTGCCTGAAATGCCTGCTGACATCACAGCTGAACTGGAGACAGACTGCTCTGTGGCTTGGGAGATGGAGGTGCAAGTCCTCCGATGTGTTCTGGACAAGTCACTTCAACCTCCCCCTGCCTTGGCTTTTTTACTTTTCTCAGAAATGAAATGTTTTGGTTTTAAGCAAAAATCCCCCCCCCCATCAAATGGTTTTTCCCCTCCAAATTTTATATTTTAGATGGAAATTTTCTAAAAGTCGAGGTTTGTTTTATTTTGTTTTCCCGGTTCCAGTTCCTGTTGGAGAACATTTTTTTTTTTTTTTTTGGTGGAAAACACAGCTTTTCCCATAAAGTGTTCTGAACTCCACCAAAGGAAAGTGCAATATAAGATCTATTATTCTTGTGGTGCCTTTGGGGTCAGGACACATCCATTGGTCACGTAGCCTTACCCAGGGTGCTCTCCTGGAACGGGAATGCTGATGGGAGACAAACCCTCAAGGACATGGTTTGGGGTTTTTTGGGTCTATTTACTCTTTAAACATTTCTTAAACCTCTTCTTAAATGCAGGTTTCTGCTCCCTTTTTTTTTTTCCTTTTTTCCCAACTGTTTCCAAAGGGAGGAATCCCAAATCCATTCCTCCAGCCTTTTTTTTACTTTTTTTTCTATGTGGAAGTACCACACACAGCTCTGATTACCCTCCTTCACCTCTCCCCCTCCCCACTCTTCATCCTCTGCCCCGGATCCCTCCCAAACACTTGGGTTTGGCTCCTTCCTGAAGCCAGTTTGGTTTTCCTTCAAGAAGCCTTTCCGCAGCTCTTGTTGCAAACCACACATTAGCAAAGCAATGAGCTCCTCCAGCCCTCTTTGCTCCTTGCTGGCTGTTGGGAATCCAGGAAAAAAAAATAATACAATCTGTCCTCAGGAATAACAAACATTCTTCCCCTGTCTGCAGACCTGAGTGAAAAATGGGGATGTTCCAATCCCGGAGCAGAAATTCATCCCTGAAGTCCAGGACTTGCAAGGAGTTGTGCCACAACCTTGAACTCTTTTACTGACCCTTTTGGTGGATTCTCTGCCTGGTTTGGAGCAGAACCCACGACCTGGAGGGGAATGTTTGATTTAAAAGGGAACCTGGAGTTTAATTGTCCTTTGGGTTTGGCTCTGCCGCAAGCGAAGCCCCGGTGAGCGTCTCGCAGAAAGGCAGCAAACCCCAAACCCAGGCAGGGCTGACTCGCTTCGGTTTATTTTGTTTCATTCACAGGAACGTAAACCAAGAGAAAAATGGTTTAAAAGCAGGGGGAGTGTGAACAGAGGAGTCAGAATGTGACGGAGGAAAGGGAATGAGGAGTAATTTGGCAGCAGCCGGCGGCGATGGCTCGGCGCGTGTTCGTGCCCAGCTCTCAGATCTCAAACCACGACCTCGGATTTCTCCCTTGGCCACCAGACTCGATGGGGAGTCAGGACTCTGAGAAAGACACCAGGAACCTTCCTGGGGCTGCAATAACGAGGTTTAATTATCAGTTAGCTGTCTGGGGTTGCGGATGGGGAGGTATCAGTGCGTTCGTCTCCGCAGACACAGACTGGAAGGCACACAGAGTGTGTGGGATCCAACCCTGGCTTTGAAGGGGATTCTGTAATTTAAAATTCACTCTAAACTTTACCCAGAAGTTAATCCCCTTCCTTACCCTCTCTCCCCCAGATTGCTTGAATAACATGAATCATTCCACCCTGTGCATGTCAGACAAGGACATTTTCATCTTAAACTATTAATTTTCTTTCTTTCTTTTTTTTTTTTTTTTTTTTCTGGAATACAGCGTTATCAAAATCAACACATTCCCATGTGACATTCCTATCTTCTTACATGAAAAAAACCCACACCAATATTCCAGATTTAAACCTCCCAGAGACTCAACAGCAACCTAGATCCTAACAAATTTTGGCAGTGCTCCTCACTTTGCCACTGGCTAAAAACAACCAAACCGTGGTCAGAGGGTTGGAATGCCCCACTGTACACCACTGGGAAGGAAAAGACCTGGATGAAAACATCACTGACTGAAGTCCAGGTTCTTTTTTTGCTGCACACCCAGACCCTGAGATGTTCTTCAGGTCACAGGTATCAATATTGACTTTCAAATGTGGGTGTTTTAAAGTCCATCCTTTCCTCTCTCTTTTTCCTTTCGTGGCTGATGTTTTTATTGTTTGCTCAGGGTTCCCCGTTCCTCCTTCCTCTGCCCAAATCCCTCTTCTTCCCACTTCCTTGTGTGTCCTTGTAGCAGTATCTTGAGATAAGATTTATGTTGTCTGATGACATAATGACCTCATTAAATCCATAACATACATACAATGTACCAAGTGTGGAATATTTTAGGGAGATTATGGGGACATACCTGGCTTGTCCTAAACTCTGTCACCCTTTCAGATGGACTGGTGGGATGAGCCTGCTGGAAAGGTAAAGTGGGCAGATGGAGAGATTTTCCTGCCTTAGAGCATTGTTGGTCTTCCCACGGGGAAAAATAGGTTTGGTTTTCCCCTCTTCATCCAGAGGGGAAAGCTGTTCATGGAATCAAAGAATCACAGAATGGTTTGGGTTGGAAGGGACCTTAAAGCTCATCTCATTCCAACCCTCTGCCATGGGCAGGGACACCTTCCACTAGACCAGGTTGCTCCAACCTGGCCTTGGACACTTCCAGGGATCCAGGGGCAGCCACAGCTTCTCTGGGCAACCTGTGCCAGGGCCTCCCCACCCTCCCAGCCAGGAATTCCTTCCCAATATCCCATCTAACCCTGCTCTCTTCCCATTTAAAGCCATTCCCCCTTGTCCTGTTCCTCCATCCCTTGTCCCCAGTCCCTCTCCAGCTCTCCTGGAGCCCATTTAGACCCTGCAAGGGGCTCTCAGGTCTTCCCAAAGCCACCTCTTCTCCAGGTGAACACCTCCAGCTCTCCCAGCCTGGCTTATTTTCCTGCCCACTCATGTCCAGCTCCTCCCTGGCTCTGGTGGGATAAATAATTAATAACAGTCATGAGCAGATAATTTTGGGAGGGATGGGGAGTGGTGTGAAGCCAAGGAGAGGAGATTAAATTATCATTATCATTATTATTATAAATCACTCCAGAGCTCCCCTGTTTGTTGGATAGTTCTGTCCAACCCCAGAAAACCCCTCCCAAACCTATTTTACCTCCATTTTTTGTCTCTGTCCCTCCCTTGCAGTGACCCCTTTTCCTTTGCCCTGAATGCCTTTTGCACGAAAAGTGGTGTTTTCTCTCCTACCCATCCTCTCCCCGTTTTCCAGCCTGCCCTGGAATGTGGGATTAGATGTTGTAATGCAGCATTAGGGGCCCTAAAGGTCAATATTCTGCCTCCCAAAGTCACTGGGGGGCTCACAGGCTTTGCTGATGAAAGAACCCCATAACCCTCCCCACAAAACAGGATTTAGGAAACAGCTCAGGGTGAGAAAGGGGGAGGGAAATAATAATGATAAATAAGTTAAATAAAGACCTTTCCATACCCAGGAATCAGGAGCCTTTTTGCATCTGAGACACTTGGCAATTACAGACTAATCCAGTTGGCAAACGCAAGATGGTGCCTGGATCGATTCTTCCCAGCCCAGTTTTTTTGTGTGGGGAATGTTTGCTGACTGAATTAAGGAACAAGCAGAGAAAAGACCCTCCTTGTTTCCCTCAGGGCAGCAGAGGAGCTGGACAAAGCCTCTGGCTCCCTTGGGCTGCAGCTCTGGGAGGTGGAGGATGCTGAGCCTCGGGATGGCTGGGAAGGCTGGAGGAGTAAGGGAGATTTTGGGGGGAAATTCCTGCCTGGACCTTGGCCCCCTCCCTGGTGGGGGAAGCTAATCCTGTGCTGTTTCACCTCTCATTGGCCATGGTTCAAGCCAGGCTTAAGCACAAGCCAGGCTTAAGCACAAGCCTGGGGAGATGCTGCGGTGACGGAACCGCCTTGCGCTGGAACTCTGGGATTGGTTCTGGAAGGCTCTGGAAGGACAGGATTTGCCAAGAGGAGGTGGGAAGTGCTGAGATAGGGAGGTGAACACAAGCTGGTGAGATCCATTTTCCTGTTCCCTGGGGCTTCTGGGAAGAATTAAGGCTCTGGAGCACCTGTCAGGGATGTGTGGTCTTGTCCTTCCTGCCCTGCTGCTGGTGGCACCCAAGGGTGGAATGGTTCCTTTTCCTTCATTTCCTGTTCATCCTCACCTCTGGAGAGTCCTCTTCTAGGACTGAGGACTGCAGATACCCTCTGGAAAGTCCTCTCCTAGGGCTGAGGACTGCAGATACCCTCTGGAAACCAGCATGGTCCGTACCTTTCCTCCCACAAGGAAAACTGAAACAGGTTGAATTTGGAAATCCTGTGAGGGTCTAACCCGTAGAAAAGGAAATACAGGGTCAAGTTCAGCTTTTTCCTTAAAATCCAGAGCTGGCAAATAGATTCCTTCAGGGTTTTGTTGTTGTTGTTGTTTTTTACCTGTAAAATTTTGTATTTCTTTGCCTAAGGAACTGATCAGTTGAACCTTGCAGGAAGCCAAGGAGCTCCATAGGCAAAGAGGTAGGAAGGTGGGATGGCTGTGGAATAAAACCTCTGCTTCATCCTAAATCCCAGAATCTGGTCACTGACTGGTTTTCTCACCCAATCTGTTTTACCAAACACCAACTTAATGTCTTGGGAAGCTTTTTGAGGCTCTGATGGGAATTTTAGCCTGGACCTGACAGAACCCTAAGGCAGCGTCTGCCTGGAAAACAGAGAGTTTTGAATGACAAAGAGTTTTTAAAATGATGTTTTTCCATGAAAATCAAATAACCCAGGAACCCTTTGGAACAAAGAGGTGTCCCACCAGCAAATTCCCAAGCTTATCTGAGTGGCAGAGAGGAGAAAGAATTCACAGGTTAGTTAGTTTTGATTCTGTTATGTCAGAGGTTTTTTAACGTATGGAGTTAATAAATGATATTATCTCCAAATCATAATAATAGTTTGGTCTGTTCTGGTTATTTCGTGAAAAATTTCATAAAATAAGAACAGAAAACAAAATGATAATTACAATACTTCTGCTCTGGACTAGATAGCTTTGTGCCTGTTATTATTTGAATTGCTATAAAATTCTAAATGATCCCCATCTCTCCAAATACATCCAGTAAAGTGTGAGAATGAGAAATTGTATGTGCTCAGAAAAAATTAAACTGGTATTTCAGGCTTTTTTGCTTGTTTCTTTTCTTGGTTATGGTATTTTAACATGGAATATCCCCTGAGGTGATAATCAGTAACCTCAGCATTGATTTCTAGAGCTGTGTAAGGGAGAGATAAATCAGTAGGTTGATAGATCCATATTTTTTAGAAATACCTGAGAGGTCAGAAACACGTCCCAGAGACTCTTATCACTGCCCTGGGTTTTTGGGGGAATAAAAACATAAATTTATCCATGAGAAATCCACGGTAACACTTAGGTACACAAGTCCTGTCCCAGCAGGCTCTGGGACATTTGGATTGAGTTGGAATATTTGAGAGGTGCTTTTTTTTTTTCTTTTTCACTCTCAGATTTCCAAAACCCTCCTCGGGAACCTGCTGCAGGCTCCACCAGGAGCATTAAAAAATAAAGTTTAGCACCCAGCTCAGTAACTTCAGTGAGCTGGGAGCGACAGCATTTCTCCCAGCCCAGCCTTGGGAAGCGCCATAAAAAAAGCAGGGAGGGTTTGGAACGAAAATCCAGGATTGATGGTGCTCACGAGGGCCGTAGAGCTCAGAATTGCTCCAGTGTTCCGAAACTTGGGACATTCCACTCGCCAGCTAAGCAGGAAAGGTGTCCCTTTGACACCTTGGCCGTCCTCCAGCTCCAGCTCCAGCAAGACCTCACACGGGGCCGCGGAGAAGGAACATGGAATAACCTGAGCCCGAGGCCACGGCATGGCAGGACCCCAAGGAATGATGGAATGGTTGTTAGTCTGGGAGAATGGCTTTTCTTTTTTTTTTTTTTTTCCATGGCTGTTGTGCACAGAGGACATTTGTGAGCTCGGTGGTGTGGGTGATGGGAGATTAAAATCCTGCAGGGGTGGCTCGGAGACCTTCAACCCCCTGATCCACCACAGCACTGAAGGAAATCTCCTCCATCCTCCATCCTCCACAGTGAAGGGATCTCCTCCATCCTCCCCTGCTGGGCTGCATTCAGAAAAAAAAAAACAACAAACCTAAACCTGTTGTTTTCCTTAATTTCTTACGAAAAGTTTCTATTCTGTAACATGTCGACTTAATTTCAAGAAGTATCAAGGAAATCTCCTCCATCCTCCCCAGCAAAGGAATCTCCTCCATCCTCCTGTGCTGGGCTGCATTCAGAAAAAAAAAAAAACAAACCTAAACATGTTGTTTTCCTTAATTTCTTACGAAAAGTTTCTGTTCTATAACATGCTAATTTCAAGGAGTATCAAGAGGGGTGGGAAACTTTTGGGCAGCCAAACAATTCTTTGTTTAAAATATCAGTGCAAGGGAGCAATGCCCACTTCTCCTAATCTTCATTTTTTTAATAACTCACTGTTATTGTCTGTAATCTTAATTTTTTTTCAGCAGTTCGCTATTATTGCTTGTAATCTGTAGATGACTTTCTGTTTTATTTATGTTATATTTCTTAATTAATTCTGCTCTTACCTGGCTGCTTGGATCCCCCAGCGAGGGCACAACTCAAACCCCATCAGGGTTATTAATTGGGATAGTAACAACTAAAAAGTTACTACTTTTAACTCTTTTTACTACTTTTAACTAAAAGTTACAGAGCAGAACTTTCTCCCATATTTTTCATCTATTTTAAGTCCTGGATTTGATGTAAGAGCTGGGGTGGGTTTTTGGCTGATTTTCTCTTTGGGAATTTCCTAGGGACGACCCAAGACACGTTTCAGCTGTGGTGGACCAAGGTAAGTCCTGAAAAGGAAAAAAACAGGTTATACCACGTTTTGTCTTTACAGCAAATTTTTCAATGTTGGTTTTTTTTTTTTGTTCCTGAATATGTATTTTAAGGGACATTTGTGAATCTGGGATTGATCCCACTAAAAACGCAGCATCCAGGAATTGTACAGGAGTGTAAAGGAGATCAGAGGGTTAGTGAGTGTGTTCAGATCTTAGGAAGGGATGACTTCACACAGCACACACCCTGGTGATGGGGGACACACTTTGTCTGGGATGATTTTAGGAATGGATTCATAGAATCATAGAATGGTTTGGGGTTGGAAGGGACCTTAAAGATCATCTGCTGTTGTATTTGTGGTTTTGATTGTTTGCACCTGAAGAGAAAGGGTATGGAAAGATCCCCAAAGGAGATGGAAAGGAGGGTCAAAATGAAATGTCCAAAAACGGGAGCAGAACTGGCTCATCAGGCAGAGCTTCCACCAAGGGGCTCTTCTGCTTCCACGTTGTCCAGGTTGGCTCCAAACTCCAAATATCTTCAATACCGCTGCAATTCCTGGGTACATCATCACACAGAGCACAGAGCAGCTTAATAAAGTTAATTAACGAAGTCATTTCCAGCATTCTCTGAGCTCTTCACGTGCAACTCACCACAGCAGAGTCATTGTGGGTGATGGAAAGAGTGAGGTGTAACCTTTGCTTTCATCCCACATTTCCCATAAAACGTGGAATTTAAGAAATGACTCTCAAGAGTTATCTCTAAGTCCAGTCTTAGCCTTTGTTTTGGATTTCTTGTTTTGTTCTCGTTATGTTTGGTCTCCTGATCTCACACCCACACGGTGTCACCCAGGGGAACCAGCTGGGAATTCAAGGGTTGAATTTGGCCACTGGGACAATTCCTTCTAACCTGCTGCATTTTCCTTGGAAAGGTGTCTGTGAAAGCAAGCCATGGAGTCTCCCCAGCTAAAAACATCCTGTTATTTATCTTGATTTTACCTGGCTAGAAAATAAAGGACGGAATTCGCTGTTAATCCATCTGAGAAAGGTTCCCAATATCGACAACCAGCCTGTGCCACATAAAAAGTTGGATCCACTTATATTATGGAAAATTTAATGTCAACCCTCTCCTGGTTTTTTTCTGGAGGTCTAGCTGGAGACTAGACTCAAACTAGGCTCTGTTTTGGCTGCAGTGGTCGAAAGCTCTTGTGTGTGTGGTGAGTGACGTGAGATGATTTCGTGGTCTCAGCCCATTTCCCAGTACACCCAGGGGCTGTGTCATCCTTAACAGCTGGCACTGCTCGTCCAGGGATTCAGCAGAGCAGCCAAACCTCGCTCTGTCAGAGGGGGTTAATTAATGGTCTCTGCAGGAGAAGGCTCAGCGGTTGGGAAGTGGGGAGAGACACGACGCTCTGACCCTGATTAAGTGGGGATTTGTGGGCAAAGCCACCTCCATTTCTGAGCCTCTGGGAAAACCAGAGCAAACCAAATAAAGGAAAGCAAAGGGAATCAGAGAATCTCTTCAGCTGGAAAAGAGCTCCAAGATCATCAAGTCCAACTGTTAACCCAGCACTGCCAAGGCCACCACGAAACCACGTCCCCAAGTGCAGCTTGTACACATATTTGAAGTCCCTCCAGGGATGGTGACTCCACCACTTCCCTGGGCAGCTGCGCCAGGGCTGGACAACCCTTTCAGGGAAAATGTCTATCTTAATATTCAGTGTAAACCTCCCCTGGCACAGCTGGAGGCCGTTCCCTCTCCTCCTGTCCCTTGTTCCCTGGGAGCAGAGTCTGACGCCCCCCCGGCTCCCCCCTCCTGTCAGGGAGTTGCAGAACCAGAAGGTCCCCCCTGAGCCTCCTTTTCTCCAGGCTGAGCCCCCCCAGCTCCCTCAGCTGCTCCTGCTGCTCCAGCCCCTTCCCCAGCTCCCTTCCCTTCCCTGAACACGCTCCAGCCCAGTGTCCTAAATAACTGTCCTTTTCCCTTCTCCCATCCCCACTTACAGATCAACCCAAACATGGGACAGTTTTCCCACAACTTTGATCATTAACTGGAGCAAGAGGGACCAACACCTGCTTTAGAAAACAATGCTCCAAAACTCTCAGGTCACTCAGGAGCTGAGACTGACCTGGTACAAGGGTAAGAATCCTGGGCTGAATTAACCACTGGGACTGAGTTCCTCACCTGAGAGATGTCCAGCAGCTCTTGATTCCTTCCTCAGCTCTTCCACTGCCTTCCCACCCTAATGATGGGTTGGATGGGTCAGAGGTGGAACACAGCAGTTCAACCCCAATTTTTGTTCTCAACCCACCCTGGGGTGAATCTTGTGTTGCCACCAGGAATTGCCCTACATCTACCCCAAATCAGCTGAGGTCAATTTTTAGGGCAACCACAAGATTTAGATCATAAAATCATAGAATGGTTTGTGTTGGAAGGGACCTTAAAGATCATCTCATTCCACCCCCTGCCACGGGCAGGGACACCTTCCACTAGCCCAGGTTGCTCCAACCTGGCCTTGGACACTTCCAGGGATGGGGCAGCCACAGCTTCTCTGTGCCAGATGCAGATGACCTGTTTGCATTGCCTTCATCCTAGGGGGCTTTGTGGCCCTCAACCTACTGCCATGTGAAGACAGAAGTTGGGAACCTCTTTTCCTTGAACCAGATTTTCACAGGGGCTTTTCCAAAGGTGAAATTAGAAATAAATGTTAATAACGTTCCTATTCATCCATTTGTCATTTGGTTTCTAATGAACATGAAGGATTTAGTGCACTGGAGATATTTTAAGCTTCTCAAACTGGCACCACATCCTTCTGGTAAATCTGTTGTCTTGCCTCAGTTTCCCCAGTGTGGGAAAAAAAAAAAAAGTCCATCATCCTGGTTTTGTGATATTATCCCTGATTTTAAAGGCCTTTTCCTTATTGTCCTTAGCAACTTGAATGGTGTGGTAGAGGGCACAAAGTGTTTCAGGGCTCCACACTTCACGGTGACAAATCTTGGGCAAAAGCACTAAAATTCCAGCAATTTAGCTGATTCCTGTCCCATTATTTCAGCTTTCAGGAATTACTGTTCTGCTGTTTAGCACTTTTATAATAAGCCCATTCCACCGGGTGCCAAAGGCTTCCAGCCAGCGATTTCCAGTGGGAGGGAAGGAGACAGTTTGACCAGGACAGAATCAAACCCAGGGCTCGGCCCGAAATAGGATCGGATCTATTTGGAGAACTTGATTTCTAGTTTTCATTAAGGGAACCTTTAGATGGTCAAGCAGCCCTGTGGCTTTGTAACAAGCACTGGAGGTTCTTGATTCACGGACTGGGGGAGGCCTGACCCCTTCTCCTGTGGCACAGTGGTGGGATGGGGATTCTTCCAGGGCGGAGTCACCCACACATCCCGAGGGTGCTGATTGATGGGCTGGCTCTGACCACCAGCGGTTGCTGGGGGGGGGGTGGTGAAGGGTTTCTGGGATGGTGACAAGCCCTTTGTGACATGAATGAGGAGAGCAAAGTGATTTCTCAGAGCCTTAGGGGAGAGTTGAGGGATCCTTTGTGTGGTTAAACACCCACCGGGCTGTGCCTCGGAGCGGGAGGCGATTCCGCTTGGGAGGGAACCCAATTCCGTGAGTAATGTGGAATGGCAGGGCACACAAATCATCTGCTGCTCCCAGGAACGGTCCTGCAGCCCCTGACAGCGAGTGCTGCTGCATTTGGAAAGGCTCTTACTCATCCCTGTGGGATGCAGATGATCCAAGTGCTGGCTCTCCCCATCCTTTCCCTGCAGAGGGACGGGAGCCAGGGCTGTGCCGCTGCTGCGTGGGGACAAAGTGACAAACAGCACTTGGAGTGCCTGGGGATGTGATGGGAGGCCTGTAGGACATGGAAGCAGTGCTGGAAGAGGGATGTGCAAGTGCTGCAGTGCCTCTGCCAGCTGTGGCTGGGATGGATTCACGGAGCATCCAGCTGTTGCTCGGTGCAGGAGCCCACCCTCCGTTCCCTCCAGCTGTTCCTCCTCACCAGCACGGACCAGCCCATCCCTTCCCCTCCAAATGGATCAATATTCCTTGCCTCCATTTCTCATTTTCCCAGGGCCCCTTTGCCAAGGGTGGCAACTGGGAAATTTTGGGTGGATATTATGTTTAATAATCGAGATAGAAACGTCGAACGACACGCTCGGCTCTCAAATCATGAGCTCAGATTTCCCTCCCCCCCCCCTTATTCCTGCTTTCCAGGGAATGCTGGCAGGTTTGGCTCTGTGCACCATACCACAAAAATCTCCCTCCTCCAGAAGGGGGCTTTCTCACTCGGGAGCTTTCTCCCAGGCTGCTGTATCCCACATGCTCCATGGATATCAGCTTGGATTTCTTCAGTCCAGACAAAAGGATCAAAGCCACAGGGAGGGCTTTGGGGAGGGGAGCTTTAATCCTTGCAGACATGGAGAGCAGGGCAGGGGAGAGCAGGGCTAGAAAGGCTCAGACAGAGCCAAATTTAAGAGAGGGTATTTATGAGCTGTGCTTAGAAATTGCCTCTGGAGACTGGAGAGCAGCTGGTATTCCTTGGAGCTGCCATTTGTACACACGGCACAGGCACGAGCAGGAAAGACAAATTATGGACAGAACTGGTGGATGCAGAAGCAGAAAATAAGTGTTGTGTGGTCCAGGTTGCCTTTTTATAGATTTATGTCATGTTATCTGTGTGAAGCTGAGGCAGGTATTAATCCCGAGGCTGAAATGCTGCTGGGATGGGAATAAATTGAAATGCTTTCAGCTAAACTAGTCTTCAAAAGGGCACTATAAAGGCTGTAGTTAAATCTCTGAGATCCTAAATTCTCCTCTAGCTCTGAGGGCGTCCTACAGTCACACCCTGAACTTGGAGAAGTCACCTGGGAAGGAACACCAGTGGTTTATATTTAACAGCAACAGAAAGAAGGATTTCTGTAGGAGGAGCTACCCGATAATAGTCACTTAAAATATATTCCAGGACACAAATATTTGGAGGGTTTTTCCAAACAGGATTTACAAGGTTTTCTCTGCTCATTAAATGCTTGTTGAGAAGCTGCACAGTGCCTTGTCTTGGAGTTTTGACTAAGAATCATTAACACCCACCCAGCAGAGTTTCACACACCAAGCTCTGCATTTTAAGATGGTTTAATATATTCAGGAGACTCCAGGAAAGAACAGACCTGCAGCCTTTCTCCAGCTGAGCTGGTGGCAAATGAACATTATCTTGGTGACATAAATGCCCATCTCCCTTAAACTGTCCCCCAGTGAAGAAAATCTTCTGCCTGGCCTCCCAGAAAACCAAAAAAATGGGGTTTATGGTGAGATACAAACCAGGTTTTATGGTGAGATGCAGTGTGAAGGTGAGAGATTCAGCCATGCACTGTTGTCCCCAAGCTAGAAATGATGTGACAATTGTCAACAGGGGTTGGAAAAAGATGTTATTTCCTTTAAATGTGGTGGATTAATAACATCCTTGCTACCCACAAATGGCCAGTAGCTGTTGGGCTGGAGTTTGTGTCTTTGATGGAATCTTTCAATGCTTCTGGAATAAAACTTTTGGGATCTATATCTTTGAATAGCAAAGGGCTGTATCCCATGGATGCACCAGCTCATTTCCATGTTAGCTCAGGCCTCCCTGGAATATTTTTCCTGGATTGTTACAGGCACCTTCATCTCCAAAACTGCCACCCAACAATCATAGTGGATGTCCCAGTGGTGGAAGGTCTGAGCCTTCAAAGAGGTTTTGTCCTGTCTAAGCAGAACTGAAGGACACACAGCAGGTCACAGGGTTGTTATTGTGGCCTTCTGTCTCAGGATCTCTTCATTCCCTGGCATTCCCTGAGAGGAATAATCCCTTTCCATGCCCAACGGCCACATTCTCCCTTGCTGGGACACCATTGGTCTAGACAGGAGAAGAAATTACGTGTCTGGAAAAGTCCTACAGATCTCTTGACCTTTGGGCTGCCTCCTCATCCTCCATCTCCTCACACATCAGAGACACACACACACACACACACACACTTTATATCTATATAGATATTTCTATCTATATATCTTTCACTTGTGCCAGATTTCCTGAGGACACAAGGCTTTCTGGAGGCCAAATGAGACTTGCCAAGCCCAAAAAGACAAAGTCAGGCTTATGAGAGCTGTGTGGAAGGAGTGGTGGGAGGGAGCTCCACCCCAGCCCCATTAGCCCAGCACAGGTTTTACTGTTCCTCGCCGCTGTATTTTCATTGCAGGAATATCTGGAGAGCTCAGTGTGGATTTTTGTTCCCTCTGCCCCTGCCTGGGTTGGCAGGAGGTGTTGCTAAGCACTCATTGTGACTGTTTGTACACACTCAGCACCAGGTTACAGTGAAAATTTGGGAAAGGCTCAGCCTGGAGGTGACGTTCCCATCGCTACGAGGTGACTCCCTGAGCAGTTTTCCAGGGGTGCAGGGGGAATTCTCACCCTTTGACATGAGGTTTTTCCAAATAATGCCAGCATTTTTGTTGTTCTTCCAGCCTTCCATGTGGCAGAAAGTTGATTTATCAGCAGGGAGAGCGGCAATCCCACTTGGAGTAAAAGTGGGAAGGAGCTGTGCTGTGGACACAAAAGTTCATTTACATCACCCAGGGACAGGGAGGGTGCACGGAGTAAGTTTATCCCTACCATTTGTTTGGAATTTTGGGGGTGGATGCAAACCAAGCACCTCTCTGGGGTGCTTTCAGGGTGGAAGAAACCAGGCACCCCCAAACCTCATCCAAATCTGGCTCAAGTGCTGCTTGGCAGAGCGGGAAGATCGTAATCCCAGTGTCCTTAAGGGCTGAACCGGGAGATGGGAAGGGATTTCTCCCGGAGCCACGACAGGGCCGAGTGTGAGAGCAGTTCAGGGGAAGTCTTAACCAGCAGGGGGGCAGAACAACAGCCCTGCTGCCGTATCCTGATCTTACTTCAGTGGATTTACAGCTGGTTCCTTTCCTGGAATGAAAAGATTAGGATCACTGGAGCTGCGTGTGCGTCTTCCAGCGAGGAGAACTAGGTATGCAGCAGCTGTAAAAATAAAGAGCCCTCTCAGGCCATCGTAGTAAAAAGGTTTGGAAACTGTTGAGAGTGGGGTGGGGTGGGAAAATCCTCAAATTTCCTACCTTTTTTTTATTTTATTTTATTATTTTTTTTAATTTTTTATTCTGAATTTAAGCACGTGAGTCTCGAAAGAAAAGACAGAGGTTTGCATCAAATCGAGGGGAAAGCCTTAAAATTAAAACAAGGTTTTAAAACAACTTCCTTGAACACTCCAATAAAAATAATACAAAATAAAAATCATTTTATTTGTGTCTCTTTTGTCTCATTTCTGCCCTGATACTGGAGGGCCCGGCTGTGAGAAATCAAGGCTACAAAACGTGAGGAGAGGAATTTCAGAGCCACTTGACAAGATTAGGCTGTTGCCTCAGTTTTGGGGTTAGTTCAGCTTCTCTTCATGATTTGGGGCTTCAGCTGAAGACCATTAGGAATCCAGAAAGGTCCATCCAGGTGTATAATGCCAGGTGACCAGGGATTCACCCGTGCCACTGAGCTGGTGATTTGCACAGAAGTATCAATTGCTGAAGGAAATACAGTAGAATCACAGTTATTAAGGTTGGCAAAGGCCTCTAAGATCATCAAGTCCAACCATTAACCCAGCGCTGCCCAGGCCACCGCTAAACCGTGTCCCCAAGTGCCACATCCACACGGCTTTGGGACGTGTCCAGGGGTGGCTTCCACCTCCCAGTGATGGCAACTGGGAGCAATGAGACCCCTTTTTCTGGGTCTGGACAACTGGAAACCTGGCACCACCACAGATGTTCCTCCCAGCCCAGATCTGGAATCACAGTCATAAGAGTCAGAGACTCAGACACTCATGGAATCATGGAAGGGAACCACAAGGATTATCCAGTCCAACCCTCAGCCCTGCACAGCAACATCCCCAGGATTCACCCCCTGTGCCCCAGAGGATCAGCCAAACCCTCCTGGAGCTCTGGCAGCCTTGGGGCTGTGTCCACTGCCCTGGGGAGCCTGGGCAGTGCCCAACCACCCTCTGGGGGAAGAACCTTTCCCTGAGATCCAACCTGACCCTGCCCTGACACAGCTCCAGCCATTCCCTGGGTGTTGTCCCTGGTCCCCCCAGAGCAGAACTCAGTCCCTGCCCCTCCTCTGCCCCTCCCCAGGCAGTTGGAACTGCAGTGAGGTCTCCCCTCAGTCTCCTGTGCTCCAGCTGAACACACCAAGTGCCCTCAGTGTCCTCACAGGGCTTCAAATCCAAGCCCTTCATCATCTTCATGACCTGGTTGCAGACACCCTCTTTTGGCACTTCCATGGGCAGGAGGAGGAGATTCAGTATCTGAGGAGGTTCCCAGAATCACAAAACATGCTGAGTTGGAAGGGAACCACAGGGATCACCCAGTCCAACCCCCAGCCCTGCACAGGAACATCCCCAAGAGTCACCCCTTGTGCCCCAGAGGATCCTCCTGGAGCTCTGGCAGCCTTGATGCTGTGCCCACTGCCCTGGGGAGCCTGGGCAGTGCCCAACCACCCTCTCTGGGTGACCCAGGCCATGGTCAGGCAGCATTAGCTCCTGGTAGTGGGATGGTGCCTGGATAACCCTGCCAAGTAATGCAGCTCCTCTCAGGACAAGCACACTCTGAAGATCTGTTGGTGACGTCCATCACTAGCAGGGGGATCTGTCTGGTGGAATAGGCTTGATGGTTCTGGGTGTGAGAACCCTCCTCCTTGCTGCAAATGTTTAATTCCAAGCCCCTGAGTTCTCTCATTTGTCTCTTGATACCAAAAGCAGGCAGGAACGACAAGGAAAATAGTATGGACTGAAAATGGATTCATCCCAGGGATGGTTTTGTTGTGGAAATGCACCTCTTGCCTCTCAATAGGTGATACCTGTTAATATCTTTAGACACTGAAGCAAAATTGTTGATTGTGAACTTACTGGCTCATTTATTCTGCCTAATTTGAGTTCCTTGGTCTTTACCTTCCTCTTTGTTTGCCTCCTGTCTTTAGCTCAGAGGTCCTTCGTCTGGGATGGAAACTGCTGTCCTGACTCAAACCTGTTCTAATTCCCAAGCAAAGGAAAGTACCATTTTCTACAGGAAGAAGCACAAAAACTTCCTAATAACAATTATGGAAAGCTGCCCTTGGAAAGTCTTTTCCTGACTTGTGTTAGCAAGAAATCAGTTTATTCTGAGAGTTTTCATACCCTCCCAAAAGTACACGTTAAAATTCCTTATTAATGTTACAAGGTTGTTATTGATCAACATATATTTTAAGGATATAAGCACAAGACTGGAGTTTGCAGAATTATTTGTTGTGTACAGGCTTTTCACCCCCCTCTCCCATCCTTAATAACTTTTCACAGCCCCTCACAGAATTTCTTGAGCAACCCCTGAGATTAGAGGCTGGTTTGGACTTGGTCCTAGAAAACAAGCCAAGTAGGATAAATAAAATAAAACATCTGGATGTCTAGCCATCAGAATATCATCAGATATCCAGTGATGTTGTGTATGAAAGGTAATAATCTGAAGTATTGGGCCGTTCATAACACATAACTCTCCAAAAGAATGTGGAATGAGACACCAAATAATGTTGATCTGTGTTGATTGTCTCGAAAATTTACTGTGGAAAATCATGAGGTCTGTAATGAATAGTTGGATCACTTGAACACAGAGGCTGTGCCAGTAAAACCTAAACATATATTTAAAAAACAAAGATAACAGAAGTCAGGCCTCAGCTCAGCAGAGATGCAAGAAACAATGTGAAGGATAAACACTGCTGAAAGGGGGAAAAAGGCAAATAAGGTTCTAATTAGTGGGAGGGACCGAAGAGATTACACAGAGGAGATAAAAGCAAGGAGACCTAATTGGAAACACAGCAATGTGGTATCAAACAATCCCAAATATGTTATCTGGGACAAACGGGCTTTCGGTTCTTTCCACGGGCAAGTGGTGAGTAAAAGGGTTGATGCTCTGGAGGTCAGAAGGCAGGAAGCAGAGAGAAGAAAAACTATTAGTCAGGATTAAAATGCCCATTTCCCAAACTGAGTAACAGGCCAGGCAACCCTTCCCCAGGCTGGAAACTGCAATTCCGGTCTCAGCCCTCATGGAAACACATGAGTTAAATGTCCAAGGAGTCAGCAAAGACCTGGATTGATGTTAAATGTCCAAAGAGTTCAGCAAAGACCTGGATTGATGTCAACTGTCCAAGGTGTCAGCAAAGATCTGGGTTGATGTTAAATTTCCCATGAGTTCAGCAAAGACCTGGATTGATGTTAAATGTCCAAGGAGTCAGCAAAGATCTGGGTTGATATTAAATATGCAAGGAGCTCAGCAAAGACCTGGATTACTGTTAAATGTCCAAGGAGTGGCCCACGAACAAAGGTTATTCCTCTGAGCTCAGCCAAGCCACTGGAGATATCAACCACAGGCTTTGTGGGGTGGAAGCAGGAGGCATCAGTGGGCCAGAAAGTGGGGTGGTAGCTTAAAATGGGTTGGAGAAAGCCTTTGTGTTCAATTAGGGGCAGTGTGTATGAACAGACACCCAACCAAGGGCTTTGATGCTCCTTCTGGGTGTCAACTCCAAATCTGGATTCTGAGGAGCTAAAGGAGCAGGAATTCACTCTCCTGAATTTATGGTGCCTCTGTATGTACTGCAACTGGAAATGGAAAATGGAACAAGTGGAATAAGACCATTTGTTCTCCATGTGCAAACATCCTTTCTAAGAAAACCTACAGCAACCCCTGGTGCTGTGTGGAATTGTCCTCCTTAATGTCCTCATTGTCAGCTTTGGCATTAAATGCACAGGAAAATGGCCCAATTTTTCCCAAACTCTTTCCATTCAAAGACAAGGGAAGAGATAAGATCTAGGAAGGGAAGAGATAAGATCTAAGAAGAGAAGAGATAAGATCTAGGAAAACACCCTCTGTTTAATAACCTATTGGGTGCCTTTCACCAATTTCTGTCTCTGTGGGTTGTGATTTCCCTGAATTGACACCCCAGCTTTGACTTCCAAGGCACTGAGAGTGAGCAGGAGTTCATCATTCCCTATGGATGAGCTGCTGGGATTGAGTGCTTGAGTCACACAGTGGCGAGTCCTGTGCTTTGGAGGGACAGGTACAGCTTTCAAAAGCTGTTTTATGAAAAGAAGGTCACTTTTGCCAATGAATTTCAGCAGGATTGCCTTGGATGCCAAACAGTGCTCGGGAAATTCAGCCCTTGAAGAGGATGCAAAGATGCCTCACTGCTACTGCCTGGATTTGGCTGCTCCTTTTCCAAGCAGCAGAGACTGCCAGGCAGTGCCAGCTCCCCTGGAACATAAAACACAGGCATATTTGTGGTCATTACTACTTATTTTGTAGGGCTTTGCTCAGCAGGGCTTGGAACACGTTGGCCTCGTGGATTCCTGGCAGAGGGCTGTGGTGCTGTGAACCCCCTGTGAACAGTCTGTCTGTCTGTCTGTCTGTCTGTCAGGCTGTTCTATCTCTAAACAAGCTCAGTTATTCCTGGGGTGGGAAATCTGCCTTGTCTTCTCAGGGATCAGCATATAAAGATCCAGCCCCTCTCTCCCAGGAGCAGCTGGCCTAGTTTTCCAGATTTTCCTGTTTATTTTAGTAAACCAGATCATCTTTGCTGTGAGTCCCCTCAACCTTCTGCCACAGATAACTTAGTTTGCTTCTGGACAGAAGCTGCCCTGCATTTTGGATCTCTTAAAAAGGAAAACATATTAAAAATGTTGAACCTGACCTTTTCCTCTGCTGGGCTGCTTCTAGCAGAAGTGTCACAGATGCTTTTCACTCCTTCCTCCCCCTCTTCCTTTGATTTTCCCTAAATCTTGACAAATGAACATATATAAAAAAGAAACAGTTCTAATCTTCCCTGGTGACAAGTGGGGTCAGTGAATAATTAAAACTTCCCAGCACTGGTGCAGCGTTTTTGGTGTTGTAAAGAGCTCTTGCACCTCTGATTAACAACGTACAAATTAATTCCCACAGCTTTGACCGTTTGCCCCACGAGCCCGATGGCACTGAATGACCCGACCCGCTCAAGAACTGACCAAAAACCAACAAGCCAATGGTGAAACATCTCTCTAAATAAGGGCAGGAAAGATGGATTCTAAAAATGAACGCTGTCTCATCTTAGCATGTGGTAAAACGTTGAGGTTATTGCTGGTGGCCAAATATAAAAAGCAGCTCTGCCATATGTTCTCGTGACGGATTTCGAGCAGGGGGCCACACTGTGGTTGAGGTTTACAGCTCAGATACGGAGTGATAGAGTCAGAGAAAAATTTGGAACAGCAGCCAGAGGTCAGGAACGGCAGCAACAGACAAATTTGGGAAGTTTGGAGGCAGGAAGAAGGTTCTGAAGCAGCAATGGGATCAAACAGCCGCGGGAGCAAGACCCGAACGCAAGGATTGGAGTGACTCATCCAGGCACAGTGGTTCCTGGGATGGAGATTGTTCTCTAGGTTGGATATGAGAGAAAATTTCTTCACTGGAAGGGTGGTCAAGGCTTGGAACAGGCTGCCCAGGGAAGTGATGGAATCACCATCCCTGGAAATGTTCAAATAATCCGTGGATGAGACCCGGTTTATTGGTGGATGTGGCAGTGCTGGCTTGGGGGTTGGACTCCAGCTCGGAGGTCTTTTCCAACCTTAATAGTTTTAGGATTGTCCCCTCCTGGTTCAGTCTCTCCAAGCTGAGCTCTGCTGGCTTTGCCAAGCTCCCACCAAATCCCTGCATGGTGAGCCTCTGTCTCCTGGGAGAAGCTCTCCCTTTCCTCCCCACTTCCAAGACAACCTTTTCCCTGGAATCCAGAGCATAATGCAGGGAAATTCAGGTCAGAGGAGACTTCAGGTCGCCTTTTCCAACCTCTTCCTCAAAGCAGGGTTGGAGGCGAGGACGACCCACCTTAAGCCCAGCGCTTGGGAAAGGACAATGGGAAAGGCCAATGGAAAAGACAAAGGAAAAGATTCTTTAGGATGTGCCACGAAGGAGAGCTGTTCATGGATCAGGCAGGATGACATTTCCCTTTTCATCCCCAGCCCTGTGACAAACGATGAGGTTGGGCTGGCAGAATTCCTGCTCTGCCCAACAGGGCCTTTCAAGCACTGAAAAAAGCCAGTCTGGGGCAAAAATGTCCCAAAGTTGTGAAGAAAAACCCTCGTTTCTCTCATTCCAGGGATTGATCTGAATTCCACATTGTTCATCGCTTACACAGAGTGGAATCAAAAGATGGAATGCAGAGCAGAATGGAAGATTTAGAGCTAAATTAGAGTTAAAGGACAAAGAGTTTGTGTTGGAGACAACACTCTCAAAGTCTGGTAGCTCTAGAAAATGTTTTCAAAGGTCTCCTGCCACTGAATTGGTTTTTTTTTCGGTGTCTGACTGCACCATCTGAGGTGTGCAATGGTAATATCCTCATTCTGCAAGTGGAAACTGGGGGTGGTCTAAAGGGAAGAGTCAGGGTTAGTGTCCATTTCAGTCAATATTATCCATCTAAAATGTGATATCTTCTATAAATCGGTCTTTTTTACAGGTTTTCCTGGTACAGCTGAAGCAAGACATGCAAGTTTAGAGGGAAAATAACTGGTTTCAGAGGAATCTGCTGTAAATGACTCCGTCAGAGGATCACTCTGATGATTGGAAACGAAAGGGAGGATGCAAAGTGAGCTGAAGGATTTCAGAATATTGCCTCTGATTTGAAAGATCTGGTTTGCTTAAAACTCCTGCACCAACATTCAGCAATAACAAGGACATAAACCTCCAAATTAGTTTATTATTGGTCCTTGGATGCTCCAGGTACTGGTATAAACCCATTTTCCCCTTTAAAGCCTGGGATTCCTGTTCTCTGCTCACGGGCTTCTCCCTGAGAGCAGATGAGACTTCAGAGCCCTTAATTCCTCCTGCTCAGCAATTTCTCCCAACTTCATTAACTTCCCTTGGTATCCTGACCTGGTTCTACCACATCTTTGAAGCTTCCACATCTCCAGGATGCCTTTGCAGAAAAAGAAAGCTCCGAGGTTGAATTTCATCCAGATTTTTTTTTTTTATAAATTAGTAATCTCAGGAATATTAA
>NW_020884937.1:3289114-3297345 GCF_003945725.1 Corapipo altera
TTATTATTATTATTATTATTATTATTATTATTATTATTATTATTATTATTATTATTATTATTATTTTGTCTTTCCTGGGCTTTTGTTTAGCTCTAGAAAAAAAATAAAAATCAAGAAATATCCCAGGAAAAAAAAAGCATCCCTGGAAGGTCAGAATGCACGGAGCCACATGAGCCATTGGAAGTGTCTGCAGGGCAGAGTTCCCAGGCAGTAGATGGGGGGGGGGGGGCTTTCTCTCTTTTTAATATCAAATGTCTGCAAATTATTGAAGTCTGTTCTAGTCACTCGATTCTGCCTTTACAGCCTCCAGACACCCACTCACTCCTTGGCCTCCAGGTTTAATTTCATTAAAGGTCTCTACAAACCTGCTTAAAATAAAAAAAAAATCCAACCAAGTAAACTGACCCATCCCCCAAAATAGGGTTTTTTGCATCAGGACAGGTAGAATTGGAAGGCTGACAGGCATCACCGTCTCTGAGCGTGTCAGGGATTTTTTTTAAAGCCAATTTTATTCCAGCTGCTCTCTCCCCTCCTCAGTTTTTCCTCACCAGGGACTCTCTTAACCCCGGCCCACTGCAGCTGACTTAAAAACCCTGCAAGTCAAATAAAGAGGCAGCTAAATTTTCAGCTACAGCAGGGTCAGGTCTGGTTGAATTCCAAAAAGGCAAAGCCAGGTGCTCCAAATGCACTTTGCAAGAGGGGGTTAAGTTACAAAAACAAACTTCCTTGGGCTGGCACGAGCTCGTGGAGAAGGAGAAGAAGAAGGATTAGGGCTCATCCAATTCTATGGAGCTTGGCAGGAGATGGGAAAAGCAGAGCAGGGTTTCTAGGAAAGCTCAGGGAAAGTCACTGCTTAGAAAGCTGATCTGGTGAATTTTACTTTATTCTTTTATTTTTTTTTAAAATTTTTTTTTGCATTTTCCTGGATTCTCACAAAGCCACACACAGGCCAGGAGGGATTTACTTCAGCGTGTGCCCAGGTCCAAAAAGAAGCTTTTTGCAGAGGATGCTGTGTGTGCTGAGTGTTTCTGTGACCCTGTTTGAGCTGATAAAAAGAGAGTCCTGAAGTGCAAAGAGCATCAAAATTCTCTCCTAAGTTTCCCTCCTATGGAAAGCCAGACACAACTCATGTCTATCTCTATTAGAAGTTAAATATAGACTTAAATAACAGCTTTAAAATGAAAGTCAAGTCTCTACACATCCCCTGTGAAGACAATCAGCCAGACAGGACCAGCTCTGCTTGATTTGGAGGTGTCAAACCAATCCTGAATTCTCTTTTCCTCCCGAGCTCTTCTCTTCCTGCAGCTCTTCTGGACCTTCTCCAGCTGTGCATGGTTCTGGTTTTCCAGGATCACCCATCCAGTTCTCTGCTCCTGCTTTTCCAAGGAGTTTGGTGGACACTCAAAAAGAGGGGTGGGATCCTCCTGGAGTTTTGCTTCACATCCCTGATTGCTGGATGATGAGTCCGTGACTTTTCCTCTGGTACAACCAGGACTGGAGTCCTCTGGGACAGGTGAAAACAAAGGGGACAAGGATTGTTTTCTTTTTTTTTTTTCCTTTATTTTTTTAATTTTTTCCCTTTTTTTCCCTTCATGACCCCATCAGCTCATGGAAAATTAATGTATGGATGTTTGATGCTTAAGAAATAAGTACAACGTGAATAAGAAGGTGAATGTTAATGTTCAAAACTAAAGATAGTTTTGCACAAAAATAAAACTTCACTGGTGGTTTTAGGACAAAAAATCCCCTGGAATTTTGGTTCAGCACAGCAAGGTATAAAGAAAATTTTAGGGAGACTGGATGTGGATCTTCACCATGAGCACAAATTGAGGATTTTAGAACACTGTGGTGGAATGTTCTCCCACGACCTCATCCCTAAGATAAAATGTCAGGACAGTATTGCTGTTAATTTATGTAATTTGTATTATGTACTTGTATTATTTATTAACAACTTTTAGATAATTTCTATTAGATGAGTCATGTAAATTTATATCTGCTGCTAAAATAACATTCTTTTGTTTGCCAGGAGAGAAAACAGGTGGTGCTTTGCTTTGAACAAGCTGCCTTTCTGCTCTCTACCTGGAGATATTTCTCCCTGAATAACCCTCTGACATCCTTGGAGTCCTCCTGAGTCACCTTCCTCTTCTTCCAAAGGTCATAAACTCTCCTTTTTTTCCTGAGTTTCGGCCCAACCTCTCTGTTCAGCCAGGCTGGTCTTACCCCTGGGTTCATCTTTTGACATCCTGCTCCTTCACCTTTAGGATTTCCTTCTGGAAGGGGGAGTTTGTCCTGCTGTGGACGAGCTGCAGCTTGACCACAAGTCCATGCAAAGTCCTAATTTCCATGGATCTCTCTGCTCCGGAGAAAGGGCACGTGGTTCCCTAAAAACAGATGTCTCAAGGCTCTTGGGAGTCTCAAACACGAGGGTGGTTGGTATCAGACAGGTCTTGTGGAAGACTCCTGGTCCTCCAGGTGCTGGAGGGATATCCAGGAGCACCTCAGAGAGCATTGGAACTCATATTTAAGCTAGTGAATAAAGGACTTTAACCCCCATGAGCAGCTGGGAGAAAGGGGAAATGATTCTCCCTTTAAAAAGGTATAAAATTCCAAAGTACAGGGGCCTGGCCATGCCCCCAATCCCACTGGGAAGATGAAGAAGTAACCACAGTGTTTTTTCACTTGCATATTCCACATCAGGAATATAAAAGCAGGTAAGACCACGTGGCTACAACCAGAGTGGGGGAATCCAGGGATTGTATGTGCCACTGTCCCAGTCTTTACTGGAGAGGTTTTTAGGAATCCCACACTCTGGAAGACAAGTAATTAGGAGGAAAGATCAAGAAAATCGAGTCATAACCCTCAGAAGTGCAGAAGAAACCTTAAAAAAAGGCAAAATGGAAACAAAATTCCAGCTTGAGAAGGCAAATAAAGAGCCTGCATTTATTTTTGTAAAAGTCTGATGAAGTTTTTAAGTCGATAACAAGGCCAGGGGAGGAGGGGGGGGGTGGAAAGGCAGTGAGAGGCTGACTCATGTTCTTTGAATGCTTGGGGTTAGCACCAGTGTGTTTGGCAAATTCTTCTGTGTACTTAAGATGTGTGAAGGAAATTCTAATTGGCCCATAGATGATTTGTTAACTAAAAATAGGGCTAAAGCTGTAAAAATATTTGCAACATAAAATTTCACCAGCTCTTCATCATTCTTCAGTGCTCTTTTCCCCCAAACACCTCGCTAACTATGGGGTCTCTAAACACCTCTCCAGGGCAATTTATCTGAGAGCTGATGGCAAAGCTGAAGATGCATTTCAGCACGTTGGGGGAGACCTGCAAAGGCAGCTGGACCAGATGAGGACCTACCAAGGTAAAGCAACAACTCCTTTTCCATCACAACGTCAAGTTTCCTCCCTGATTTCAACGTTTTCACCCTCCCAGCACCTTCTGTGGTATTAGAAACTTCCCGTGGCTCTGTGTTTCTGAGCGAAGGAGCAGCAGCTGAGGTTTAACTGTTCTGAACAGTCTGTCCCAGGTTGAAAAGGTCCCCAGAGCAATAAACTCATCCCAGGATTTGCTAATCGCCATCTTATCTTTCCGGCTCTAATTTTGCATGTTGCCTCCATATTTTTAGCCCGTGAGGTTGTCTTGGCCACTTCTTCGGAGGCAACGGCAAAAAAACCTGCCTGGACACCAGATTTTCCAAAGGAGAATTCCCAGATGTCCTCAGCAAACTTTCCATGAGAGAGGAACCCCGAGCGAGTCACCCCTGTGTGGTCCCACTCGTTACGTGGCACATCACCTCATTTTTTCGGGGGAGGGGGGGTAAAGTCACAGGGGTGAACCTGGAAATGATGGAAAGTCCAGTTGAACTCGGTGGAAAAATTCCTCCCTTGACCTTCCCGAGCTTTGGCCGCTTTCCAGGCTCATGATGTTCACACCTCCTTAATGCAACCCCCGGCACTTGAGTCATGTAGAGCTGGGTCGGGGGAAATGTCAGGTGTTGCAGAGTGAGCAGCCACCCCGGAGAGGGGACAATCTGCTCGGCTTTTCCCAGCTCTGCCACGTTCCAGCCCGGAGTTTCTGATGTGCTCCCTCTCCCGGGAGAACCTGAGCTGCCACCAACACCTCAGCCTCGCTCTGTCTGCTCTCCAGCAGCTCTGCCCCTCTCCCAGTCACCCCCCCTCCTCTCTTCCTCTCCCCAGTCCCATGACAGCAGCGTGGCTGGCTCCAAAAATCTGTCAGCCGGAGTTCCTGCTCCCTGAAATTATGGGCGATGGGTTGGGAATGACGGGGCCTGCTCAGCGTTACCTCCCTGTCACTTCTCGTTTGCCCTTTACCAGGAGGTGGATGAACTCGAGCAAAGCCCACAAATTCCTCTGCTTTCCTCTTTTTGCCTTCCCGTCTCATCGCTCTTCTGCTGCTCTGCCGTCTCAGCCTTCTCCCCCTTCAAGCCCAAGTCAAAAAACAAGATTAAACCCCACAAGTCTAAGTCAAAAATCGAGATTAAACCCAATGTCCCTTAAATAGTTGTATAAACCTTGGTCACAGCAAGAATTGAGAAAATCCATGTGCACACACATCTGAAAATGCACATTTAGGTGTGTGAAAACAACCTTCACATAAAGGCTTGCATATTGTCACAGAAGGGGTGGAGAGTTTGGGAGGGAATTTGCCTGGGAATGGGAGCAAACTTCAAGTTTTCAGCTCGTTTAACTTTTATGTTTCAATCTCCACCCCAGCTCTCCTCATTCAGCAATGGAATCTTTTTTTTTTTTCCTGGAGGGGAATTCTTCTGCTTGAAGGCACTGGACTGAGTTACAGGTCACATCTCTGCTTGCTGTGAAATCAGCAGTTCCGTGGGTCCACATGACCTGACAAGCCAGCTTTCACTTCTCTGGGTGATTATATTCCATCTCCACATCACCAGAGGATGCTCAGCACGGTCTGGTTCGAATGGACTGAGGTGACTGATGTCCAAAAAAAAATGGATTAATAACTTGAGGGAGAGTCATTGGTTTCTTGAAGTCACATGTCACAGGAAGCAGCAAAGTCTGTCCTGGATGGATCCAGTAGATTTTTATGACCTTCAGCCTTTAGACTGGGAATAAACTGATAGTTTATTAGATTTAAAATGTCAGTTGGGGCGTTCTTGTTTAAGGTTTTAAGTTTGGTCCAACTTTTAAAGCGAGGACACCACAGGTCCCCTCTTGTGTATCTGACTTACACAAAATAAAGTGTAAAAGAAACAGGACCCAACATCAGCATCTCCATCCTTGGAGCTGTTCAAAGCCAGCCTGGATGGGGCTCTGAATAACCTGGTTTAGTGGAAGATGTCCCAGCCCATGGTAAGAGGGTGGAACTGGATGGTCTTTGGGTTCCCTTCCAACCCAAACCATTCCATGATCCTGTGATTCTCTGATCATCATTGGAGAGAAGATTCCAGCAGTCTGTTATCCTCTAGAATCAAAGCTGGACTTCTCTTGGACTTCTCTTGGCATATCCCTGTGGTTGGAGCTAAAAAGACAAGTTTCCCTGCAGGTGACCAGAGTTGTTGCTCACTTTTTTGGGAGTTTTGCCTCCCAACCTCAGTCAGATTCCCCCAGATCTTGGCTCCGAGGATTCTCCTGGGTTGTTGGGCTGGTGGTGGAGTCTGACCAGCTTTAAAATAGACACTGCTCTTACTCATTGGAGATGGTCCCTGCAGGGAGACCCCCATGTCTGTAGTTGGAGATCACTGAATGAAAGGCTCCCACCCCTCCAAGGGCCTTGGGAGACAAACTCCTGTCGGGTGCACGAGAGCTGTGCCTTTCTCTGGAAAGAAAACACACAGCAAACACCTGGGTAGTTTTTTTTCCTCCTATTTTTTCCCAACATCAGGAGCGTGCAAGTGCTGGATTGGTGCCAGTTCAGGTCCCTGCACTCAGCACAGGAGAGAAAACACAACCAAAGCCCCCGGGAGCTCAGCACAGAGGAGCAAATCTGGGCCTCGGGGGCTGCAGCAGGTGGGCAACAATAACTGGGCTGGGGCACCCTCAGCTGTTGGAACATTTGCTGGTGGAAGGAGATGATCAGAGGCCGTGTCTGTGTTACAAATTTGGGATATTAGTCATTAATTAAGAGCAGGTGTTGATTGTCTAGACAGCTACGTAGCAAGCCGGAAAAAGAAGTGCATTTTCAGGTGATTATTGATAAAAGGTTTAGAATTAACCACTTAATAACCTGCTTTTTGCTTTGGTTTCATTTTCAATGTTTAACCATCCCTTTTTTTTTTCTACAGGAAGCGAATGCAGGACTTTATAAATTCAGAGCATTATCTTCAATATTCACAGAATCACAACCACAGGGTGGGTCAGGCTGGAAGGGACCACAGTGGGGCATCTGGTGCCACCTCCCTGCTCCAGCAGGACCATCCCAGAGCACATGGGTTGTGTCCAGGTGGTGTTGGAATGTCTCCAGTGAGGGAGACTCCAGACCCCCTATGGACAATCTCTTACAGTGCTCGGTCACTGCACAGGAAAGAAGTTCTTCCTCATGTCCAGGTGGAACGTCCTGGGCATCAGTCTGGAGATGATCTTTAAGGTCCCTTCCAACCCAAACCATTCTGGGGTTCTATGAGTCTGCGAAAGGTGTTTTTTAAGAGCGGTCTTCGGTTCTGGATTTCTGCAGTTTTGACTCATTTAGAGCTCTCATCCCATCAAAACCATCCTTTTCCATACTTTGAGAAAGAAGGAAATTCAGCCCATGAAGTGTGTCCCTCTCAGCCTGTGGGAGAGGGTTGGTTTTTTTGGCACTGGATGCATGTGATGAAGGGCATCAGAAATTCATTTGATACTCATCGCTGAATTTGTAAAGGTTTAATAACTCACCTGGGTAGAAATCAAACCTTACACTAAGTTTGGAAAGTACTGGGTGAGTCTGAAATCCACTGTTTAATGTCCCTGTTTTGGATTTGTGTCTTCTGATCCTGAAGAGATTGAAGGACAGATGAAAGACTGTCTTGAAGGACAGATGCCTCAGTCCAACCTGATGCCTTTTACTGCCTTTCTAGAAGACACTTCCCAATGCACAACGACACACATAAGACCTTCTAAAAAGACCAAAATCTGCTAAAAACATGATTATAAGAGCAGGAAAGAGCTCCAATCCCCTGTGACTCTTCTTGGAGGAACTGAGGTTTCTGACTCAGATGATTTCCCAGTGAAAACTGTCAATAATTTGGGCATCCTGGCAGGAAGTCTCAGAGCTCTTGAAACCTTTGAGGTACCAAACTCTCAGGCACATGGTGGGATTTCTGGGCTTGTCCTGTGCAGAGGCAGGAGCTGGATTGATGATCCTTGTGGGTCCTTTCCAACCCAGGATATTCCATTATTCAACGATTCTCTCAAACGCACAGTTGCTAAAAAATGAAACTAATTATTTCCTTAATCAAAAGCAACAAATATTTCAGGTTTTTTTGGGATAAATGCAACATTTTCTTCTGTAATTAAGGATCACACTTGACTTACATGTGCTTTTTTCTCCAGGAACACTTAAGCACATGCTTAACGTGCATCACGTTCTCAGACTCTTTGCTGAACCAAGGCTTCAATCCCCACTATTTTTTTGCTTCTCCCTCATCGTTTCTCCTCCCTTTTCTCATCTGCTGCTTCTAATCTGAGCCTGCCTTGCATAAATAAATCCTAAACTGATGTCATCTGTCCGTGCTGTGAACACTGAGCCAGGTTTGCTGTTTGCTCAGCGTGGAAAAGCCACCTGAAGGCTCCATGTGCAGAACCCCAAGGCTCAGTGGCTGGAAAGGAACACGTGGATTGATTTGGTCCAATTCTTACCTTAATTAATCAACTGTTCTCGTTTGTTTTGTGGCCCCCTTTGTTGAATAAAAAGGTTATCTTGATTCACCCAGCGTGGATTTGCTCTGGGGCTGAGGCAGAGCCCGAGAGGGTTTTGCTTGGCAGAGCAAACGTTGCAAAGTTTGCTGAAAACAGGCATTTCTGTGGAACTTTTTCTTTTTTTTTTTTTTTTTTTTGTTGCAGGTGGAATCAACACAGATCTACAAATGAGGTGTGTCTAATTTCAACTACTGGCCTGCTTTGTTGGTGACAAATTTGCTGTAACTATTTCCTGAGGGGATTTGTTTTCTTTTCCCCACTTACGTCGAGGCTCGGGAAGTTATTTTTTTCCTAGATTTAAAAAAAAAAAATCCACTTCCAGCTGAAACAGCTCTAGGCTCTGCTAAAATA
>NW_020884937.1:3297445-3301009 GCF_003945725.1 Corapipo altera
GAAAAAAATAATAAAAATAACAGGTCCTTGATCAGAACGTGGTTCTTTAGGCTCCATTAACAGCTTTGCCACAGATTTCCTTGGTAACCTGGGAATGTTTTCTTGCCTCTTTACCTTATTTATGAATTGGTGGAAAATACGAAAAGTACTCCCTTTGTCTCATCTCTTGACACTGATCCTTCTGCAGAGCATTTAGAACATGTTTTATAATAAGTGTGTGCAATTAAGTGTCACTTAAGGGTCCCTTTATGATGGCAGAATAGAGTATACATTTATATTTTTATATATATATACAAGAATCAAGCCTTTAATCTCTTAGTGCCTTGATCTGTAACGACCATGATAATACTTGCTTTGTCCTTAAGCTCTTTGATCCGGGGTGATTTCCAGCTCCATCACTTTTGGGAGTCCCTTGGTGAGTGATGACTTTGTTCTTTGTTGGACCTGCTGCAACACTCCCTGTTTCCCAAAACACAGCATATGTCTAAATTCTAACTGGTGTCAAAAAACCCTGCCCTTGCCTGGAAGGTAGGACTGGAACAACCCCTTTGGCCCTTTCACTGTCCAAAAATCAATGGGTTCCTCTCAGAAACTGCCCATTAATGTCATATATTATTGACACCATTTGGGGTTTTGCCCCCGGGTGATTTTCTGAAAGCTCTTCAAGGTTTGAGCTGAGAAAAGAACAACCCCTTTTCCTTTTTGACTTCTCCATGACACTCATATTTCACAAGGCTTTCAACCTTTCTGCACATATGGACACACAGAAAATATCCAAAGTGCCTTCAGCAGAAAATTCAGCTCTGTTAACTTGGAGCTTTTTTTTTTTTTGTGCCTGTGAAACAGAAGCAGAAACCACTGGTGTTTTTATACAGAATTTAAATCGTGTTTGGGAGAGAGGAAGAAGGAGAAATGAAGGACTGGTTCACAGGGGTGTCACCACAGGCCTTTATTACAAAATAATAATAGAAATGTAATAATAGAGAAGATTCTTCAGCTGAGCTGCTGCCTTTCAGTTCCAAAATCATGCTCCAGGCTTCATCAGCTCCCTTGCCTGTGCCCAAATCCCTGCTCCCAGCAAATCCCAAGGTTCAGATGAACTGCCCTGGGGCAGGTCCTTCTCTCCTTCACTTCTCAGAGCTGCTGAAGTGAATATGAAATGGCCAAAGAGAGAAAAATCACAACCTTGCTCTCCAAACTTTGTCCTGTGCTTTCCCCCCTTCACCTAGATGTCAGAATATGAAATAATAAATAAATATATATATACCACAACAAGGGGGAAAAAGTGCAGCTAAGTAGTAATGACATTTTTAATTCCCATATTCCTTGCTGCTGAAATTAGGAAAAGAAATGGATGAAGGAGATAATTTTTCTGCTAATTTTCACCACCTTAAACTATTTTTTTTCAGAGTGGTTATTGTCATGAGACACAGCTGAAAGCTACAGTGATGAGGGAGATGCTACACATCACTTTGCAATGCAGATGACAGTATCTGGTGTGTGCACACACTTAAATCCCAGTATCCCTGGTTAAATCCCAGGTGGAAACCCCAAATAATTTTATGCTGGTGCATACTTGAAAACTATTTGGCCACAGACAGTCCTGGGCTTAGTGAGGAGGGAACACAGTCCTGTAGTGCCCCAATTTCTGCCTCCCTGTGATTTACCTTCCTCACAGGGGTGTTATCAAGCCAGCCCTGAGTCTCCCAGGCTCCTGAAGCCATTCCCTTTTCTCCTGGAGCTCAGCAGCTTTCCTGGGGAGGGTCTCCCTGGGACTGTCTCCGTGCTGTAAGCTGATCCAGTCAGGCAGGAGGTTTTAGCCTGCCTGAGGAATTTGGAGGAAGGGTTTCTAAGCCTCTCAATGCATAAGCCATGCGAGCATATGGCCATAAATCCTATAAGCTCGGGCACTTAGTGGTGATCCAATAGCACTGGATGGACCCCTCTGGATAATGCTGCTCTAATGGAAGGTGGATGCAGCAGGGAGGGACTGGAGGGCTTTGCTGCCTCAGGCAATGTGGCAAATGTCCACTGTACACACAGACAGCTCCAGCCCCAGCAATCCCCCGGGGCAGCTGCTTCCTGACCCCCCGGTACACAGACGGACTCGGCATCGTCTGCCGGGAGGAGTTTTGGGAAGGGCGGCGGGATGTGCTCGTGGCACAGCTGAGAGCTTCCCCCCCGGCCTTCCCCTCTCGGCCCCTGGCTGAGGATGAAGAGCATCTGTTTGGCCTCCCCATCCCTTCCCTGCTCCCCTGAAGCGTGGCTCAGAGAATCAGGGAATCACAGAATATCCCGAGCTGGAAGAGACACCCGAGGAACCTCAGGAATCACACTGTGTGCCTGACAGCTTCTCCAAATGCTCCTGGAGCTCTGGCAGGTTTGTGGTCACAACAACTTCTCTGGGGAGCGTGTTCTAGTGCCTGACCACCCTCTGGATGCAGAACCTTTCCCTAATGCTCAACCCAAATCTCCCCTGGCACGGTTTCATTCCGTTCCCTCTGGTCCTGTCACCGGTCACCAGAGAGCAGAGATCGGTGCTGCCCTTCCTCTTCCCCTCAGGAGGAAGCTGCAGACCACGACATTAAGGCTCTGCGTTTCATACTGGGTGCCACGAGCCTCAGGACCCCGAAATGCCACCCCTTGTGCCAAACCCCAAAACACCGGGAAGGATCGTCCCGATTTGTTTCTGTTTGGTTACGAGCCCATCGCGGCATTTCCTCCCGGGGCTTACCGAGCAGCACCACCCCCTTCCTCCCCTCTCAGATGTCCTGGGGATGAAGGGGCTAATCCTTTACATTAACCAGCCCATTAACTATTGTGCCTGTAAAAACACCCAGCCTGTCACAATTACTTCTGGCTCTGTTCCCTCCTGCCCATCAACTTGATCGAAGATAATGTGTAAGGGGATAGGGCAGCGCTGCGTGCTGTTGACACTGGGAAGAAAGATCCCGGGGCTGGAGTGCCACTCAGGTTACAGATGAGCTGGAAAATCCACCCACTCCTCGGAGTGGTGACAGCTTTGTATACAAACTCTCGCTGCAGAGATTGCGGAGGGGGAAAGTCTGCGAGCGCCTGACAGACAGGACCTTGACGGGAGCCAACAGGGAGAGGGGCGGGCTGGCTGGGGCTGGAGGTCAGCTGGGTCGTCCCTTTTTAAACCTTGATGCTGCAGCATAAGTGGAATGAGTTATCAGCTTAAGATAAATCAAACAGGGGCGTATCTGTTACAGCTCCTCCTTTTTGGGGCAGGCAGGTGGAGGAGCTGGATGTGCAACATTGTCGTGGCCATAAATTGCTCCCTGGCAAACCTGCAGGGCTGCAGTTGGGTGGGTTCCTACAAACCATGTCTGGCACTACCTACAGCATCCAAACCAAGGAATTAGGACCAGCAGAGTCCCACCCAGAGGCCCTGCCTTGTCCTCCTGGTGTGACACCAGCATTTCCCTACATGCAGGGCTACAGTTGGAGGGATTCCTACAATTGCTCTGGCAAACATGCAGGGCTGCAGTTGGAGGGATTCCTACAAACCATGTCTGGTGCTGCTGAAGCATCTACATCATC
>NW_020884937.1:3301019-3305461 GCF_003945725.1 Corapipo altera
GAATCCCACCCAGAGGCCCTGCCTTGTCCTCCTGGTCTGACACCAGCCCTCCACACTCCCCTGCTCTGCCTCACAGCAGCAGTTTTATAAAACCACCTTTATAAATGCTTCAAGGCAAGACTCCAATATTGACTTTTTTTTTTTTTCCTTTTTAACTTCACCCCTCAAAAGTGTGGGGTTTTTTTGATTCTCTCTTATTTTTTTTTTTTTTTCATGGGAAAAGGTTAAAAAGTCACCTTCCAACCTGCGGTGGCTCAGCCCGGAGCAGAACGTTTCAGTTTTATCAGCTGGCATGAAGGGATCTGTTTCAAATCATTTTTGACAGCATATTAAGCTGCATTTCTATCCCAGCTTGAAACTGGCCTGCCCATTGGGCCGTTCCCTTTTCTCCAGAAACAATTTGCTTTTCTCCAGCTGAAACCCAGGTGAAAAAGCTGAGTGGGGGGAATCGCTGGGACTTGGTGAACTCGGCTCAGAGGAGAAAAAGAGGGGCCGGGATTTTTGGAATATAGATCAACAGAGGAGCAGTTTGATTTTCACTCCATCTGAAAATAACCCCTGCAGCCAGGTTTGATAAACAGAAATACAATAGTGCAGAAATCCTGCAGTTCCCTCACCTCTAACATTTATTTACCAGCGGGCACAGCCAGAGTTCATTGTTGGCTGAGAGTTTCCATGAAATAGCAGGGATATGGAATAAAGGCTTCTGAATTCTCTGGGAGGGATGAAATATTTTGGGACTCGAAGCAGTTTTTAGAATAAAAGCTCACATAGAAGGATTATCCACACTGGGATGGAAGAAGTTGATCAAAAATGTCTTTATATTTTTTTCATCCGTGGCCTTTCACTGATGATGTGGCACAAGGAAGCTCCTCTTACCAGGGCAGAGAATGGAGCAACAGAAAAATGACACTGGTTTTCCCAGAGAAGTTGTGGCTGCCCCATCCCTGGAAGTGTCCAAGGCCAGGTTGGATGGAGCTTGGGGGAACCTGAGATAGTGGAAGGTGTCCCTGCTCATGGCAGGGGGTGGAACAAGATGAACTTTAATGTCATTTCCAAGCCTAAAAGTTCTGTGATTCCATGATTCTGGGGATTCTGCACCAGCCATGAAGGTTTATTTCCGTGATTTTGCCATTTCCAAATAATTTCCATGATTTGGCCTTTTCCATTCCTTTCTGGGGTTCCCGAAACCTTTGAGACGTCTTTCTTAATGCAGCGATCCTCTTGAACTCAGCACATTCTGGGATTCAAGGAAAGTCTGGGAACCAGTGCTTGGAATACCAGCACAGATCATGTTATAGTTTCATTATGAATTAATAATGATCATTTTTGGGCTGAGACAGGGTGAAAAGTAGTGTTGAGCAGGGCAAAGTGAGTTCACGGTGTCATGAATGTTCCTTGACCTCCAAGGGGTGATTCTGTCAGAATCTCATGTTTCTGGGGTCAACTTAGGGGGAAAAAAAAAAAAGTAAAACTTAAGAGCAGATTTTGAAAAGAACAACTCATCACTTCCATGTCACGGTCAACAATTCCTCTCTCAATGGTCAACAATTCCTCACTCGACAAAGGGAGGATCAAACAAGCTGGGAATGGGGAATATGAACCGGATTCCATCCTCTGTGCCTGAGGAAGGTGAATAATCAACAGATTTCAGCTGAAATATTTCCTGCACTGATTCCTCTGCCCACGGTGGCATATTCTGGGTGAAAATTCTGGATGGAAATCCTCAGGAGAATTTGCAAACAAAGGCAGCAAAATCAGTGAGAAAGGCTAATAACAGAAGCAAAGGAGTGCCTGGATAAAAAGAATACATTGGAAAAATAAAATTACTTTAATAATTACTTAAAATAAAATAAAATGGACTTTACTAATTTTAAGCACTTTTGGAGGCCCCTAGGAAGTGACACTGGATTCCCATTGATTCAGTTGGCACATCCAGACTTCACTTGCCCAGAGAAGCTGTGGCTGCCCCATCCCTGGAAGTGTTCAAGGCCAGGAGGAACCTGGGATAGTGGAAGGTGTCCCTGCTCATGGCAGGGGGTGGAACTGGATGATCTTTAAGGGCTCTTCCAATCCAAACCATTCCATGATTTTCTGATTTTATGATTTAAAGAATCTGGGCATTGTTGTGACTCCAGATGTGAGAGATGAGGCAAGAATTTGTGTGGAGATCTGAACTTCTCCAGAGTACAGAAAAACCTTTGTACAATTTACACCCCCTTGATAATTATATTAAATCCTTTTCTCAGCATAGAAATAAAAGAACTGACAGTATATCTTTGATAAACTACAACAAGATGTCTCTGTTTAGTTGCTCCCAACTTTATGTCAAGAGCAGGAGCAGCATTTTCCAGGTTCCTGGGGTGCAGATGTTGCAACAGTCCACAATGAAACATCTGGGAAATGGTCAGCAACCAGTGAAAGGGAGATGGTGATTTCAGCACCTTAATTTCATCTCTAATGGGTGCTAAAGAGAATTAATCCCTTGGAACGAACTTCCCAAAGCCAGAACTGCAGATGATGCCTACTCTTAACAGCTGGAAATAACAAAAAAGGATGCTGGGAGGGGAGCAGTGTTTGATTAGGGCTATAACTGGGGAAAAAGAGAGATCAGAAATCATTTTCCTGCTCTGAGAAGCTTTTTTTGGGGATTTCTACAAGGGATATTTATACTTGGATAAAAAGGACCTTGATCAGAGACCACTAACCACTGGATTATGCAGCCAGACTCCCCTTTGCTGCCTGCTCTTCAAGCACCATGAACCTTCACAGAATCCCAGAATATCTTGAATTGGAAGGGACCCACAAGGATCATCGAGTCCAACCCTCAGCCCTGCACAGGAACATCCCCAAGAGCCACACCCTGTGCCCCAGAGGATCATCAAGATCATCAAGACAGTGAATCTTGATGCCACATCAGCAGGAGAGAAGAAGTGTGTTCGCTTCCAGACTCCAACTTAACCTTTACAGTGCTTTTTTTTTAGCTTGTGGAGATGTCATTCCACAAGTTTGGCATTAGTTGTGGAACACTGTTGACTCCTGCAGTGGTCTTTGAAAACAGTTTGGTCCAATAAGTTGGTCCTCACCTGGGGAGGTACTTCTGGGGGAGTTAAGTGCTGATCCATCTGCTTTCTTGTCTTAAGGAGGAAAACATGTGTTGGTCAGCCTGTTGATATATATAAATTTATCCTACATAAATACATAACATATATATAAAAATATATATGTAAATATATAAATATATAAATATAAATATATAAAATATATAATATATATGAATATATAAATATATAAAAATTATCTATAAATACAGATATAAAGCTATCATTTTATATATTTATGTATATATGTATGTATTTATCAATTTATATATTATATATGCACACTGGGCATTACAAGCATAGGTAGTAACACGAATTCAGCTTCAGAGACCTCAGTGTGACAGGTTAGGAGAAGGAAGAGAGAGAAAGAGAGAGAGAGTGATGGGAGGATGGACTTGGAAAAACGAAACAACACCCGAAGTGGCAGCGTTGCTTTACAAACACTTCACTCCGGAGCTTGGAGAAACGTGGAGACTTTTGTTTTAGAGGTGCAGGAATTTGACTGCATTTCTGCTCAGTTCTATTCCTTTCCCAAGGAAGGGTTATACAATGAAAGGCCCTGACAGAGCTGCCTGAGGTTTTATCATTAAAGGTCGTCGGTGCCTCCTCTCCCATCCCTCTCCCATCCCTCTCCTGTCCCTCTCCTCCTCCCCTTTTCCCGCTGCCTGTGGGAGCAGCCCCGAGGCTGTCACAGCAATTGTGAGCAAGATTTGCAAGCAAATCTTGCTGACTCTGCTCTCAGCAGAGGGTTTGCAGAGCTTTTCCAGCCAGGCTTTCCCCTCCAGGCCTTGGGGCTCAGTGGTGGTGGACAAAGGAGAGGACTTGGCCCCCCAAAAAATATGGGAATTGGTGGTTCCAGTAACCGCTGGCTCCAAGCAAAGACAGAAAGCCAAGGAGGGGAGGTATCAGGGTGAGGAAGGAATTTTCACCACAGCATGATGTTGGCTCTGTGATCCAATACAATTGACATGTGGGGGGGTTTATTTCTTCTCCTTCTTCTCTTTCTTCCTCTCTTTCTGGTTTTTTCCTCCTCCTCCTCCTCCTCCTCCTCCTCTTCCTTCTTCTTCTTCTTCTTCTTTATTCTCCTTTTCCTTCTCCTTCTCCTTCTTTCTCCTTTTTCTTTCTTCTTCTCCTTCTTCTCCTTCTCTTTCTTCCTCTCTTTCTCTTTTTTATCCTTCTTCTCTTTCTTTCTCTTTTTCTCCTTCTCCTTCTTCTCCTTCTCTTTCTCCCTCTCTTTCTCTTTTTTATCCTTTTTATCCTTCTTCTCCTTCTTCTCCTTCTCCTTCTCCTTTTTCTTCTCCTTCTCCTTCTCCTTCTCCTTCTCCTTCTCCTTCTCCTTCT